>NC_053431.1:62105311-62246644 GCF_007990345.1 Gossypium hirsutum
GGCTAAACTTTCATGCGTTGATGGAATTATTGCCTAAATATGTTGTATGCTAATTAAACGGTAAGTTTACTTCCAGTTATTCCGGATTACTAAGCTATAAATGGTTCCCCCTTCCTTTTCCCTATCTTACGAGTTCGTGACTCGTGAAGATTTGAAGATGTTGGAGAATCAACACACTATCGACTTCTCCTGCTTTGGTATATAGATACTTACATTTTGTTTAATGGCATGTATAGGATTTTAGGTTTTTTTATATGTGTCATTTGGCTAGCCAATGTAAGGGCTTGAACGATATACTATTCATTTTTGTATATGGCCATAAAACATGGCTCATTTTGATGTAGGTTGTGGCCTACTAATTGTGCATGTTGGTGTTTAAATGTTTATTAGACCGGTTAAATGTGTATACTCATGAATAGACAAGTGGAATGTGGCCAAATCACTTGGAGATGGCTAGGTCATAATTGGCAATGGTTATAAAATCAGCCAAGCTAAATGTGTTTGATGGTATAGTAATCTTTAATACAAAAAGGATAATTTAGCATTACTAACAAAAGATGAGGTAAAGTAAATGAGTTATGCTAAGTTGCTTAAGAGTATAATTAGCCATGTTAAATACCCTTGAAATCTTTAGTGTGTATGGATGTTAGAGGGGGACCAAAGGCTTGGAAAATAGCCTTAAAAAGCTCCACATGGGTAGACACACGGGTATGTGTCTAGGCCTTGTGTGACACACGGTCAGCCCCCATGGGCGTGTTGCCTAGCCATGTGTCCCCTGCACTTAAAATTTTAAGTATTTGTATGGTAGTAAACAACGGGCAAAGACACGGCCATGGTCTCAACCGTGTGGAGGACACAGCCTAGCACACGGGCATGTATCTTTGCCGTGTGCCTCAAAATGAGTGATGACGTCATAAACAGAATGTTCGAGTTTTTTGGACATGGGCAACCACATTGACGTGTCTAGGCCGTGTGAGGGACACGAGCCAAGGACAATGGCGTGTGCTCAGACGTGTGAAAACCCTTGTAGGTTCAAAATGGAAAATAAATTCAATTAATTCCACATGGGTAAGGGAACGGGCATGTCCTAAGCACACGGGTTGTGCATTGCTCTACATGGGTGTGTGAGGCTTGAACCTAGAAGTTTTTCTAAGATGTTCTTAAGCTTTCAGTTTAGTCTCGGACCATTCTTAATGCATGTTTTGGGTCTCGTAGGCCCATAATAGGGACACTATGAACGTGTTTGATTGGTTTTAATTTGAACGAAATTTTATAGCCCGTGATTTTCTAAAATGTCATGTTTATGTAGGGTAATGCCCCGTACCTTGTCCGGTCTCAAGTTTGGGTAAGGGGTATTACATCATCGATCAGAAACATAAAGAATTTCTTGAGCTGAAACAGGGCCGAATGTTAGTGAAAGAGTATGAACGAGAATTTCTCAAGCTTAGTAAGTATGCCAGCGAGTTGTGTTCCTCCAAGGCGATTATGTGTAAAAGGTTTGAAGATGGCCTGAATGAGGATATCCGACTGTTAGTTGGAACCTTGGAACTAAAAAAATTTGTTGTATTGGTTAAGTGAGCTTGCAAAGCTGAAGAGCTAAGCAAAGAAAAAAAGAAAAGCTGAAAGTGAGGCTAGAGATGCAAGAAAAAGGCCTATGAGTAAGTCATTTCAATCTCAGACAAAGACATCTAGAGAAATGAATTCTTGTTCTAATGTTTCAGCTAGGTATTCACACAGAGACAACAGGAAGCAATATTCGAGTTTTAAATCTCAAGCTATTTCAATGGCAAGTGTGGGTAATGTTAGGTCTAACAGACCCGAATGTAGCATTGTGGAAGAAGACATCTCGGCGGGTGTAGGATGAATGACCGAGCTTGTTCAAGTGTGGTTCTAAGAGATTTATCCAAGATTTCCCTGAGATGGCTAAGGAAGAACAATTTCAGAGTGCAAGAGTAATAGGTAACTAGCAGTAAAGGTGTGAAAAGATACAGCCATGAGATTGGCAGGCACCTGCGGTTATGCATTCGTGCTCGTGAGGATGGTCATCTCCTGTATTATGGTACAGTTTTTATATACTAATGTATTGCATTGATTGATCCTGATCACTATTTATGTTTTGGAATTGTATCTAGTAAAATTTGTCTGTTAGTTGAGTTCGATTAATGTTAACCCTTGCAGTATGGTCAGTTGATAGAGTTTGCAAGAATTGTCATTTGATGATTCGAGGTCACTATTTTCCGGCTGACTTAATGTTGTTGCCATTTGACAAATTCGATGTTATTTGGGTATGGACTGGTTGACATTGCATGATGCCTTAGTAAATTGTAGACAAAAAACTATTGAATTGAAATGTAAAAATCATGAGGTTCTTGGGTGAAACCGATGATCAAGTGAATTACCTATTTAATTTCGTTATATTGCTCAGAGGTACAAAAGGAAAGGTTGTGAAGCTTATCTTGCTTATTTGTTGAACACAAAAATGTTAAATTGAAAATTGAATCAGTGCCGATAGTTTGTGACATCTGGATGTGTTCCGGAAGAGTTGTCAGGGTTACCACCGGTCAGAGAAGTGGATTTTGCTATTGATTTGGTACCTGGGACTTCACCAATATCAATTGCTCCATATAGGATGGCTTCGACTGAATTGAAAGAATTGAAAGCACAGTTACAAGAGTTAACAGATAAGGGTTTTGCGAGACCGAGTTTTTCTCCTTGGGGTGCTCCAATGTTATTTGTAAAGAAGAAAGACAGATCTATGAGACTTTGTATCAATTACCGATAGCTCAACAATGTAACTATCAAAAACAAGTATCCTTTGTCGAGGATTGATGACTTGTTTGATCAGTTGAAAAGAGAAACAGATTCTTGAAGATAGATTTGAAATTTAGCTACTATCAGTTGAGGGTTAAAGAGTCGGATGTGCCGAAAATTACTTTCAGGACAAGGTATGGGCACTATGAATTTCTTGTTATGCCTTTTGGACTAACCAATGCACCTTCCGTTTTTATGGATTTGATGAACGAATTTTTCGACCATATTTAGATAAGTTTGTGGTTGTGTTCATTGATGACATCCTAATTTATTCTCGAGACGAGTCTGAGCATGCCGAGCACTTGAGAACTGTATTGCAGACGTTGAGAGATAAGAAATTATTTGCTAAATTTAGTAAAAGTGAGTTTTGGCTCAGAGAAGTCAGATTTTTGGGACATATTGTTTCAGGTGATGGTATTCGGGTTGATCCAAGTAAGATTTCAGTAATTGTTGATTGGAAACCACCAAGGAATATATCTAAAGTTAGAAGCTTTTTGGGTTTAGCTGGTTATTATCGACGTTTTTTCAAAGAATTTTCGATGATTACTACTCCTATGAGCAAGTTGATGCAAAAAGATGTTAAATTTGAATGGTCTAAAAAAATGTCAGAAAAGTTTTGGGAAATTGAAAGCATTACTGACTGAGGCACTGATTTTAGTACAACCTGAATTGGGAAAAGAATTTGTAATTTATAGTGACACGTCATTGAATGGTTTGGGTTGTGTGTTGATGAAGACGGCAAAGTAGTAGCTTATGCCTTGAGACAATTGAAACCGCACAAGAAGAATTATCCAACGCATGATTTGGAATTAGCCACCATCATTTTTGTTTTAAAATTTTGGCGTCATCATTTGTATGGTGAGAAATATCATATCTTTACTGATCATAAGAGTTTAAAATATTTGATGACTCAGAAAGATCTGAATTTGCGACAACAGAAATGGCTTGAGTTACTAAAGGATTATGAACTAGTGATTGACTATCACCCGGGAAAGGTGAATGTAGTCGCAGATGTTTTGAGCAGAAAGTCCTTGTTTGCTTTGAGAGCTATGAATACGAGGTTGACTTTGTCTAATAATGGTTTAATTTTGGCCAAGTTGAGAGCTAGACCGGTATTTATTCAGCAAATTTGTGAAGCTCGGAAAAATTATAGTGAATTGAAAGCCAAAAGAGTTCGGTGTGAATCAGGTGGCGATACAGACTTTTGGATCGGTTCAGATGATTGTTTGATGTTCCAAGATAGAGTATGTGTGTAACACCCCGTACCCGAGACCGTTGTCGGAGTCGAACACAAGGTGCTAACCGACTTAATTATTTTACTTACACAGTCCACTTTTAAAAGTTTCCAGGTAGTTGGCTAACTGCGTCACTGTCACCTTAAAAATCATATCTTGAGTTCCAAAGCTCAAAAATCAGTTCTGTAATTTTTTTCCTGAAACTAGACTCACATGTCCATCTACAGATTTTTTTCTAGAATTTTTGGTTGAGCCAATTAGTACAGTTTATTAGTTAAAGTCTCCCCTGTTTCAGGGTTTGACTACACTGACCTTTGCACATTACGACTTGGATATCTCCCTGTACTGGGCTTCAATACTGATGCTGTTTGTTCCTATAGAAACTAGACTCAAAAAGGAATCTGTACATATATGGCATGACTTATAATTATCTCTGGTTAATTTATAATGAATTTCCAAAGTCGGAACAGGGAATCCAGAAACCGTTCTGGCCCTGTCTCACGAAAACTTAAATATCTCTTAACATACTGTTCATATGATTGTTTCGTTACTTTCCTATAAAAATAGAGTCATCAAGGTTCGATTACATAATTTATTCACTATTTAATTACATTCCTACTATTTTTAGTGATTTTTCACATTCACGTCACTGCTGCTATCAGCATCTATTTTTAAGGTAAACTTTACCTATTTCATGATCCTCCATGGATCAACTAGAGTTTGTCATACATATACCAAAACTGATCATGAATGACCATTCCCATGGCTAACCGTTACCAACATTTCCATACCTCTCGAAAAACAACATACAAAACGATTTTAATGCTATGATCAAAGTATATTTAAGCCATTTTCGCATGGCTATCCAAATTTACACAAAACCGAAGGATACATGACCAACAACAAAAAGGGTAGTCCTATACATGCCATTTTCAGAGTTCAACCAAAAGTGTACCAAAAGGGCTTTGATAGTGTGGGCAACTTCGACTTCAATAATCCCGAGTCCGATAGCTGACGAACCAAAATCTATAAAACAGAGATTCAAAGAACGGAGTAAGCATTTAATGCTTAGTAAGTTTTAAGCAAAACAAAGTGTTCTCAATCACTATCATTGGTCATTCATTTCAACTGTTCGATGAAGTTAATCTAGAGCTTCATCTCGATCTATAATATCATTAAACGCAACACTTGGCTGCCACATATATACTTTCGAATAATAATGACCTAGATGGTCAAATATTTCCAAAGCACATTCTTCATTGATTTTCAACTTTCAATAATCCTTTCCACTTGTTCATAATCACATCCATACTTTTAAGTATTTCAACATGACAAGTACTAAATTACCATAGGCACATAAAGAACCAAACATATTCCTTATCACATATACGTAAGCTTACAAATCATAATCCTTACCTTGTACTGGCACATCTAGCTCAACCCAACCCATACTCAAATAATAAGGCTTTTGGGCAGAATATGCACTAATACATAAGAATATTTCATCGCAAACTTTATTATACAAACATACCATTACCAATTAGATCATTCTCATATTTGGAGTTATAAAATTAATCACATTTACCTACCTCTTTGATACTAATGATTCACCTCGAAATCACTCCACCGGTGAGTAAGTAATACGTACCTGAACATCTTAAATACATAATACTTATTTGATGGTAACTTAATGCAGATACTCAATATCAAAGTCTTACTTGAATCCTAGCATTTAGCCGTCGAGTCTTTAAAGCTCGGATATAGTACGAGCACGAAGCCTACGGACATTAATCAGGATAATATTCTCGCATAAAGCCTGCGGGGTTTTAACCCGGATATAGTACTGACACAAATGCCCTTCGGGACTTATCACATTTATACACTTTCACATCCATCACATTGGCCATTCGGCCTTATCACATATATACACTTTCACATTCATCACATTGGCCATTAGGTCTTATCTCATATATACACTTTCACATTCATCACATTGGCCATTCGGCCTTATCACATATATACACTTTCACATTCATCACGTTGGTCACTCGACCCTATCACATATATACACTTTCACATTCATCACGTTGGCCACTCGGCCCTATCACATATATATATACTTTCACATTCATCACGTTGGCCACTCGGCCCTATCACATATATATATACTTTCACATTCATCACATTGGCCACTCGGCCCTATCACATATATATACTTGTACATCAATTTCATCATAACAAAATTGACTAGGTATACTAGTCATTTGTGGCTTATAGCTTCACTTTAATACGGATTTGGTACTTTGATTACCAATGTTTAATCGATAGCTTATAAGCAACTCAAATGGTTTTATTAAGGTTTACAACAAAATCCCAAATTCAGCACAAGTTGTTTTTCCTGAGCAACAGTCATTAAATTATTCGTAAATGGAGCTACGAAACTCCAAATGAAGTGCTGTTAATTTTCCCTGAAAATAGACTCATACATATCTTATCCATATAATTTTCAGAATTTTTGGTTTGGCCAATCAATACCAGATTTTTCTTAAAGTTTCCCCTATTTCACTGTTTGACTAATCTGACCACTCTTCACTACGAATCAACTTTCTCATTGTACGGAATTCAAAATGTGTTCTATTTGATTTAATTTGAAACTAGACTCATTAAGGAGTCTAAGCATATAAATTTTATCTTATAACCATTTTTGTACGAATTATAATGATTTTCTAAAAATAGAACAAGGGATTTCGGAGTCATTCTGACACAGTCCCACACACCTTTAAATATCTCTTTATAGGAAATTTCTTTGCTTCCACGGTCTCTTTTATAAGAAACTAGACTAACTAAGCTTTGATTACATATTTTATTCAGCCTATAATTCCATGCCAACAATTTATAGTGATTTTCTAAAATCATGTTACTGCTGCTGTCCGAAGCAAATTATTACAATTTGCTCTTAAATTTCCAAGTCCAAACACTTATGAACTTACCTTTTGAGTTTAAGACATATCATGGCCACATCATATCTTATTAACTCAACTCATTATGTCCTATTTTGATTGAATTTACTCAACGTTTGATCACTTAAAACTTACCTCGGAAGTGGTCGACGATTAGGTATCCACGGCTATTCATTTACATTCTCTTTTTCCCCTATCCGACTTTGATCCTCTTTGCTCTTAAGCTAAAGCCGCAGAGCACTTTCGAACACCATCACTCAGCTTGAATTGAAGCATCGGATACAAAAACTTTAACCTTCATGTACAATTAATTTCGGCATTCAATCCCCTTAAATTTCAGCTTGTAAAACAATTAATAGCAGTTGTAGACATCATAGTCTTCACCCATTTAGACAACATTCTTTAACATCTAAATAGCTCATTTATATATCATTTGTTCATTAACAACTTCAACCATTATTAATATAAATTTACAATCACTTAGATAACATTAATTGTCGTCTAAACAACAATTTTTTTTTGCTACATTAAAACACTAAACAACAGTCCTTAAAACAACATAAATACACCACTATCTGAACGTCATTAACAACACAATATTCAAACAGCATCAATACCACAATCAGATAGCATAAGCAGGGCAGCAATGAACAATACCAACAAGGTAAAATTCGGACAATGATTTAACATTTTCAACAATTGTCAAACACAAGAGAATAAAAGTTCAAGGAAAGCTCACTAAGGTTCCCAACACCGATTCTACCTATTCAATTTGCTCTTTCCCTTTTCTACTGCAACCTTCTCCTACCTTGTTAGCTAAATACAATCAACCCCAAAGTTACAAAAATGGATTATAACAACACAAGCATTCACTAAATTCTTTTAACACAAGTGAGAAACTCTTCATCTACTAGACATGCAACATTTGCAACTAGAAAAGAAAATCTTCTCTTCTCCCACATATTCGTCAAGCTCAAATCAACAATGCAACCAGAATTTGTCAACGAAAAGCTATGGGCAAGGGAGAGTTTAGAAGAGTTACCCTTCTACTTGAAAATTTTAACTTCTAAGCAAACAAATTTCATGGTTTTCCACTACATGCAGCTGCCCTCTCCTTTCTAGCTTCATTCCTTTCTGCCTCTTTTCATTTCGGCCAAGAAGAACCGATTTCTTCTTTTCTTTCCTTCTCAAGTCATGGCAATGGGGGGGAACATGGATGAGACAACTTTGTTCTCATCACCCCTCCCTTTTCATTTCTTTATTACTAACCCTTTATTATATTCTTTCTCCCATAACACACTAACACAACATGTTTCCAACATGTTTCACCCCATAACATTTTGTCCACTCTCATGCTCATGGCCGGCCACTACTAATTAGGGGGGAAATTGACATGCAAGTCCACCCTTTTTATTTCATGCACTAATAGATCCTTATTTTTTGACCTATCACATTTCAAAAGTGTTACACATAAGTCCTATTGACTAAATTCACATGCAATTTACTAAATCAAAGCTTAAAACTTTCACACATTCGTATTCACATATAATAGTCATAAAATATGACGGCTAATTATTTTTATGACTCGATTTTGTGGTCCCGAAACCACTTTTCGACTAGGGTCAAATTAGGGGTGTCACAACTCTCCCCCCCTTTAGGGATTTTCGTCCCCGAAAATTTCTACCGATGCATAGTTTAGGATAACGTCCTCTTATTGAATTATATTCATATAAACATTAGCTCATCGATAGCAATTGTAATTCATTATTGATTTCGCATCGATCTATAAAATCATTTTCTTATCTTAAAACAAATACATAAACATTTCTACAAGTATGCACATATATCTCATTTTCTTGATTTCATAAGCAATAATCACTTAATTTAATTCACAAATGAATTTCAAACACATATTAAGCACATATTAACATGTATAATTCACATCATCAACCCACATATTTGTAACCCACATTTTCATTCATGTATAAGCTGTAACCTGACCGAAAGTACACATATACTCAAACATCCCAATAAATATCCTTTATAACTCCATCATATCTCACTATTCAACTTAACCTATTTCCAACAGAAAATCAACTTCCACATACCTGAACATTGAATTCATTTAGCACATTTAATCACCGTTAACGATACCCGTTGAATCATTCGAAATCATTACGGATACTCATTAAGCACATATAGCTCTTACAATGCCATATCCTAGATATGGTCTTACATATGCTCACATATCGAGCCGATGCCATGTCCCAGACATGGTCTTACACACTATCTCAAATCAATGCCTTCGTCCCAGACGAGGTCTTACATGAATTCCACTTCACACACTTAGTGCCCACTGACCGATCTCGCACTCATAGTGCTCGATTAAAGGAATTCGCACACACACAGTGCCTCTAATCATTCACACACATAGTGCTCTTATTCATTCGTTATTACACATTGAAATGACTTAACCAAGTCTATAAACATCATGTATGTACACTTTTAAACATATCATCTCATTTAAATTTGAATTCGTATAGTAATGAAACTTAAACTTTGCTCAAATTACTGGCACGAAGCCTACTAGGCACGAAGGCCCGAATACACGTCACCAGCACGAATGCTCTTCGGGGTTTAGCACGGATATATCACTAGCACGAATGCTCTTCGGAACTTAGCCCGGATACATCACTAGCATGAATGCTCTTCGGGACTTAGCCCGGATATATCACTAGCACAAATGCTCTTCGGAACTTAGCCCGGATACATCACAGCATGAATGCTCTTCGGGACTTAGCTCGGATACATCACTAGCACGAATGCTCTTCGGGACTTAGCCCGGATCATCGTCGAGACCTTTAGCTCGGATGAAATCTCCACACAAAGTCAACGAATTTTAATCCGGACATAATCTCTGTACATAGCGATCGGGTCTTTACCCGGACATAATCTCTTCATATAGTCAGCGGGTCTTTAAACTCGGATTCACATCACTGAGTCTCATACATATTTATTCACATGTTATCATGTTTCACATGGCACAAATCACATTTATAATTTAATCAATTCATTCACATGTAAACATATAACATGATTCTTGACTTTAAGTCGTAAATATCATTCAAATCTAATACATGTATGCTTCTTTTACTAAACTTTCAGCTCAATAAGCAATCACACAAAAGCATATATCCCCAATCTCTTCCTTTGTTCATTTCTCTAATAACCTTATTATGATAAGGACAATGGGACATCATTCATCTATCATACATGTATATCATGGCATTTTAAGTTAAATACCAAATTCAATTACTCAAAACTTACTTATGTTATACCCTTCTCAATATTGACACATCATAAGCATGTCTCAGTCCTCTCAATACCATCTGCTACAGCTCGATCGGGATCGGAATTCATTACAATAAATAAACACATTTTCAATTGTCAGAAATCACCACACTATCAAATATTCACATAATGGCATGTATAGCTAGACCCAAACGTATTACGGTAGTCCTAGAATCGACTAAACCGTAGCTCTGATACTAATAAAATTGTAACACCCCGTACCCGAGACCGTTATCGGAGTCGAACACAAGGTGCTAACCGACTTAATTATTTTACTTACACAGTCCACTTTTAAAAGTTTCCAGGCAGTTGGCTAACTGCGTCACTGTCACCTTAAAAATCATATCTTGAGTTCCAAAGCTCAAAAATCAGTTCCGTAATTTTTTTTCCTGAAACTAGACTCACATGTCCATCTACAGATTTTTTTCTAGAATTTTTGGTTGAGCCAATTAGTACAGTTTATTAGTTAAAGTCTCCCCTGTTTCAGGGTTTGACTACACTGACCTTTGCGCATTACGACTTAGATATCTCCCTGTACTGGGCTTCAATACTGATGCCGTTTGTTTCTATAGAAACTAGACTCGAAAAGGAATCTGTACATATATGGCATGACTTATAATTATCTCTGGTTAATTTATAATGAATTTCCAAAGTCGGAACAGGGAATCCAGAAACCGTTCTGGCCCTGTCTCACGAAAACTTAAATATCTCTTAACATACTGTTCATATGATCGTTTCGTTACATTCCTATGAAAATAGAGTCATCAAGGTTCGATTACATAATTTATTCACTATTTAATTACATTCCTACTATTTTTAGTGATTTTTCACATTCACGTCACTGCTGCTATCAGCATCTATTTTTAAGGTAAACTTTACCTATTTCATGATCCTCCATGGATCAACTAGAGTTTGTCATACATATACCAAAACTGATCATGAATGACCATTCCCATGGCTAATCGTTACCAACATTTCCATACCTCTCGACAAACAACATACAAAACGATTTTAATGCTATGATCAAAGTATATTTAAGCCATTTTCGCATGGCTATCCAAATTTACACAAAACCAAAGGATACATGACCAACAACAAAAAGGGTAGTCCTATACATGCCATTTTCAGAGTTCAACCAAAAGTGTACCGAAAGGGCTTTGATAGTGTGGGCGACTTCGACTTCAATAATCCCGAGTCCGATAGCTGACGAACCAAAATCTATAAAACAGAGATTCAAAGAACGGAGTAAGCATTTAATGCTTAGTAAGTTTTAAGCAAAACAAAGTGTTCTCAATCACTATCATTGGTCATTCATTTCAACTGTTCGATGAAGTTAATCTAGAGCTTCATCTCGATCTATAATATCATTAAACGCAACACTTGGCTGCCACATATATACTTTCGAATAATAATGACCTAGATGGTCAAATATTTCCAAAGCACATTCTTCATCGATTTTCAACTTTCAATAATCCTTTCCACTTGTTCATAATCACATCCATACTTTTAAGTATTTCAACATGACAAGTACTAAATTACCATAGGCACATAAAGAACCAAACATATTCCTTATCACATATACGTAAGCTTACAAATCATAATCCTTACCTTGTACTGGCACATCTAGCTCAACCCAACCCATACTCAAATCATAAGGCTTTTGGGCAGAATATGCACTAATACATAAGAATATTTCATCGCATACTTTATTATACAAACATACCATTACCAATTAGATCATTCTCATATTTGGAGTTATAAAATTAATCACATTTACCTACCTCTTTGATACTAATGATTCACCTCGAAATCACTCCACCGGTGAGTAAGTAATACGTACCTGAACATCTTAAATACATAATACTTATTTGATGGTAACTTAATGCAGATACTCAATATCAAAGTCTTACTTGAATCCTAGCATTTAGCCGTCGGGTCTTTAAAGCTCGGATATAGTACGAGCACGAAGCCTACGGACATTAATCAGGATAATATTCTCGCATAAAGCCTGCGGGGTTTTAACCCGGATATAGTACTGACACAAATGCCCTTCGGGACTTATCACATTTATACACTTTCACATCCATCACATTGGCCATTCGGCCTTATCACATATATACACTTTCACATTCATCACATTGGCCATTAGGTCTTATCTCATATATACACTTTCACATTCATCACATTGGCCATTCGGCCTTATCACATATATACACTTTCAAATTCATCACGTTGGTCACTGGACCCTATCACATATATACACTTTCACATTCATCACGTTGGCCACTCGGCCCTATCACATATATATATACTTTCACATTCATCACGTTGGCCACTCGGCCCTATCACATATATATATACTTTCACATTCATCACATTGGCCACTCGGCCCTATCACATATATATACTTGTACATCAATTTCATCATAACAAAATTGACTAGGTATACTAGTCATTTGTGGCTTATAGCTTCACTTTAATACGGATTTGGTACTTTGATTACCAATGTTTAATCGATAGCTTATAAGCAACTCAAATGGTTTTATTAAGGTTTACAACAAAATCCCAAATTCAGCACAAGCTGTTTTTCCTGAGCAACAGTCATTAAATTATTCGTAAATGGGTCTACGAAACTCCAAATGAAGTGCAGTTAATTTTCCCTGAAAATAGACTCATACATATCTTATCCAGAAAATTTTCAGAATTTTTGGTTTGGCCAATCAATACCAGATTTTTCTTAAAGTTTCCCCTGTTTCACTGTTTGACTAATCTGACACTCTTCACTACGAATCAAATTTCTCATTGTACAGAATTCAAAATGTGTTCTATTTGATTTAATTTGAAACTAGACTCATTAAGGAGTCTAAGCATATAAATTTTATCTTATAACCATTTTTGTACGAATTATAATGATTTTCTAAAAACAGAACAAGGGATTTCGGAGTCATTCTGACACAGTCCCACACAACTTTAAATATCTCTTTATAGGAAATTTCTTTGCTTCCACGGTCTCTTTTATAAGAAACTAGTCTAACTAAGCTTTGATTACATATTTTATTCAGCCTATAATTCCACGCCAACAATTTATAGTGATTTTCTAAAATCACGTTACTGCTGCTGTCCAAAGCAAATTATTACAATTTGCTCTTAAATTTCCAGGTCCAAACACATATGAACTTACCTTTTGAGTTTAAGACATATCATGGCCACATCATATCTTATTAACTCAACTCATTATGTCCTATTTTGATTGAATTTACTCAACGTTTGATCACTTAAAACTTACCTCGGAAGTGGTCGACGATTAGGTATCCACGGCTATTCGTTTACATTCTCTTTTCCCCTATCTGACTTTGATCCTCTTTGCTCTTAAGCTAAAGCCGCAGAGCACTTTCGAACACCATCACTCAGCTTGGATTGAAGCATCGGATACAAAAAATTTAACCTTCATGTACAATTAATTTCGGCATTCAATCCCCTTAAATTTCAGCTTGTAAAATTAATAGCAGTTTTAGACATCATAGTCTTCACCCATTTAGACAACATTCTTTAACATCTAAATAGCTCATTTATATATCATTTGTTCATTAACAACTTCAACCATTATTAATATAAATTTACAATCACTTAGATAACATTAATTGTCGTCTAAACAACAATTTTTTTTTTGCTACATTAAAACACTAAACAACAGTCCTTAAAACAACATAAATACACCACTATCTGAACGTCATTAACAACACAATATTCAAACAGCATCAATACCACAATCAGATAGCATAAGCAGGGCAGCAATGAACAATACCAACAAGGTAAAATTCGGACAATGATTTCACATTTTCAACAATTGTCAAACACAAGAGAATAAAAGTTCAAGGAAAGCTCACTAAGGTTCCCAACACCGATTCTTCCTATTCAATTTGCTCTTTCCCTTTTCTACTACAACCTTCTCCTACCTTGTTAGCTAAATACAATCAACCTCAAAGTTACAAAAATGGATTATAACAACACAAGCATTCACTAAATTCTTTTAACACAAGTGAGAAACTCTTCATCTACTAGACATGCAACATTTGCAACTAGAAAAGAAAATCTTCTCTTCTCCCACATATTCGTCAAGCTCAAATCAACAATGCAACCAGAATTTGTCAACGAAAAGCTATGGGCAAGGGAGAGTTTAGAAGAGTTACCCTTCTACTTGAAAATTTTAACTTCTAAGCAAACAAATTTCATGGTTTTCCACTACATGCAGCTGCCCTCTCCTTTCTAGCTTCATTCCTTTCTTCCTCTTTTCATTTCGGCCAAGAAGAACCGATTTCTTCTTTTCTTTCCTTCTCAAGTCACGGCAATGGGGGGGGAACATGGATGAGACAACTTTGTTCTCATCACCCCTCCCTTTTCATTTCTTTATTACTAACCCTTTATTATATTCTTTCTCCCATAACACACTAACACAACATGTTTCCAACATGTTTCACCCCATAACATTTTGTCCACTCTCATGCTCATGGCCGGCCACTACTAATTAGGGGGGGAAATTGACATGCAAGTCCACCCTTTTTATTTCATGCACTAATAGATCCTTATGTTTTGACCTA
Organism: Gossypium hirsutum; assembly: GCF_007990345.1. Lineage (NCBI taxonomy): Eukaryota > Viridiplantae > Streptophyta > Magnoliopsida > Malvales > Malvaceae > Gossypium > Gossypium hirsutum. The sequence goes on from NC_053431.1 coordinate 62,120,267, forward strand.
TCACATTTCAAAAGTGTCACACATAAGTCCTATTGACTAAATTCACATGCAATTTACTAAATCAAAGCTTAAAACTTTCACACATTCGTATTCACATATAATAGTCATAAAATATGACGGCTAATTATTTTTATGACTCGATTTTGTAGTCCCGAAACCACTTTTCGACTAGGGTCAAATTTGGGGTGTCACAATGTGTACCAAAAAATGATGAACTTATTCAAAAAAATTTACACGAGGCACACAATGTTGTTTATCGGTTCATCCTAGTAGTACGAAGATGTATAATGACTTAAAGAAATTGTATTGGCGGTCAGGTATGAAAAGAGATATTTCTGAATTCGTATCGAGATGTTTGATTTATCAACAAGTAAAAGCCGAACACCAAGTGCCTTCGGGTTTACTTTAGCCAGTGATGGTACGTAAGTGGAAATGGGATAAATTTACGATAGACTTCGTGAAGGGTTTGCCTTTAACTCTGAAAAAGAAAGATGTCGTCTGGGTTGTTGTTGATAGATTGACAAAATCAGCTCATTTTATTCCGGTACGTACTAACTACTCACTTGATAAGTTAGCTGAATTGTACATTTCTGAGATTGTGAGATTGCACGGAGTGCCTATTTCTATTATTTCGGATAGAGATTCGAGGTTTACTTCAATATTTTGGAAGAAATTACCAGAGGCTTTGGGTACGAAGTTAAATTTTAGTACTACTTTTCATCTGCAAATCGATGGCCAATCCGAAAGAGTAATTCAGATTCTTTAAGATATGCTCTGATGTTGTGTTCTAGAATTCGAAGGTAGTTGGGAAAGATATCTACTATTAGTCGAATTTGCTTATAATAATAGTTTTTAGTGGAGTATAAAGATGGCACCGTATGAGGCATTGTATGGCCGCAAGTGTCGAACTCCGTTGTATTGGACAGAGCTTAGTGAGAGACAGATTCACGGGGTTGATTTGGTTAGAGAAACTGAAGAAAGAGTAAAGGTAATCTGTGAATGCTTGAAAGCCACTTCAGATTGACAAAAGTCGTACATGGATTTGAAAAGAAAAGAGATGGAATTTCAGATTGGTGATAAAGTATTTCTGAAAGTATCTCCGTGGAAGAAGCTTCTAAAATTTGGACGTAAAGGTAAGTTGATTCCACGTTTCATTGGGCCGTATGAGATTACTGAAAGAATAGGGCTAGTGGCATATCGGTTAACTTTACCGACAAGGTTGGAAAGGATTCATAATGTGTTTCATGTGTCGGTGTTGCGACGATATCATTTTGATCCTTCACATGTGATTTCACCAACAAAATTTGAGATTCAACTTGATATGACTTATGGTGAAAAACCGATCAAGATCTTAGCTCAGGAAGTTAAACAATTAAGAAATAAAAGTATAGCCCTAGTAAAAGTTCTATGCCAATGACATGGGGTTGAAGAGGATACGTGGAAACCCGAGGAAGCTATGAGAAAGTATTACCCAAACCTATTTTTCGGTAAGATTTTCGGGGACAAAAATCCCTAAAGAGGGGAGAGTAGTAACAGCTCGATTTTAGGTCTAGTCGGAACAGTTTTGGGACCACAAATCCGACGCAAAAAAATTATTTTTCTTATATTTTTATGGTCTATAGTTTTATAGAATGATTCAGTGAAAATTTCGTTTGAAACTTCTGACGCTTGAGCACTCAATTTAGCAAAAAGGACTAAATTGCAAAAAATGCAAAACTTGAGTTCTAGAAGCTAGAGGTATCTAATTGCTATGAAATTTAAAATTGAAGGTCCTTAGATGGTAATTAGACCATTTGTTATCTTAGTGGACAAAAATGGACATGAAGTAAGAGAAATTTTATGTTTTAAAAAAAGGGCATTTTGGTCATTTGGTAATTAAATGAATTAAAAAGCAAAAATCTTGTCCATCTTCTTCTCCCATGGCCGAATATCCCTAAGGAAGACATATCTAGGGTTTGTTCATGTTTCAAGCTCGATTGTAAGTTCGTTCTTGCCTTGTTTTTAATGTTCTTTACATTTTTGAAGTCTTTGTAACCCGATCTATCCATTTCTACCACTAATTTAAGAAATAATCGAAGTCTAAATTTTTACCCATGATGGATATTTGTGTATGTTGATGTCTAATGGTAGAAAATGCATGTTTGGTGTTAGATACACAACTTTTGCTAAGTGATTTTCGGTAAAAATGTCAAAAAGGACCTATTTGTAAAAGTTATAAAATAAGTAGTAAAAGTGTGATTAAGTGAAAAATGTGGGCTGGCATAAGTAAGAAAATGGCTCGGCTAGGCTTGGGTCATGAAGAAATTGGATGAAAATCATTTTACAAGCTTAGGGACTAAATTGTAAAAATGCGAAACATTAGGGGAAAAAATATAATTTTTCCATAATAGGACTAAATTGAACAATGTGAGTATTAAATGAGTTAAATTTGTCATTATAGATCATGAAAAACGAGGTTCGAACCTAAATCGGGGAAAAAATAAAGTGTTTATCGATTAGGTCAAATTCTACTATTTTTTGTACCGAGGTAAGTTTGTATGTAAATAATGCATTGTTATAATTATGTTTTAAATGCTTTAATATTGTATGAATTGTGATTTATTCTTTGGACGTATTCAACAAAGTTCGACAAGCGAGAATTCTCGGTTGAGCCTTAGGAATAGAATAGGATACGAGTGACATGTCACTAGGAGCCCATGTGTTTATGTGATCCAGGTGCTGGTCTCATATGTCCTACCAATGGTTGGGTAGTTCGGTATGAGTTGCGAATACCTGACAGCTTGTGTGAGCAGCACTGTGTAGCCACGTCCTGACTGATTGCTTGTGTGAGTAGGCCCGTGAGTAGCTCGAAAACGAGCCTATCTGTATTATGAGATGTGAGGTAGCTTTGGCTACATGTATGGCACTTATGTGCAAAATTTCTGAGTATCCGTTAATATTCCGAGTGTTTAACGGGAATGTCAAAGTTGAGAAAGACTATGGTTATGTTGGGAGTTGGTGCATGTGTGTACGTAAAACTCATTAAGTAATGAGCTCGATATGTGATGAACTCTTTGTAGGATTATGATTGAGTAAGTTATGATTTTGGGATTTTAATAACATTCATGCCAATTTTCATCATGGTAATTGTATGTTAAATGTGTAGTTATGATGCTTATTATTTGCATAGGAACTTACTAAGATATATAACTTACTCCCCTTCCTTTCCCTTGTCTTATAGTGTCACCAAGCTAGCTCGGGGATCAGAGATCGTCGAAGATCCACTCACACTATCAACAATTATTTTGGTACCAATGATTTCAACATTTAGAGTTATGGCATGTATAGCAAACTTGGTCATTTTGTTATGTGTCATAAGTGATTTGGCCAAATGTGTTAGCTTATATTGGTTGAAAGTTAATTTTGTATAAGGCCAATTGAAATTGACTACTATTGGTATAAGCATTTTATATGATGATGTCTTTCATGGATGTGGGAGTTTACATGATTTGAGTTGATAAGTATGTGATGTTGTGTATGATAAATGGTAGCATGTGAATGATGTGATGATGTCTTGGTTGTGGCTGATTTGGTTGTATGTGTATGCTTGAATTGGTTCTATGTTATGATGTGTAGGTGTGCGCATTAAAGGTTGGCAAAATGGCTTGTTAAATAGCCTTATTTTTGTCCACACGGGTAGACACATGGGCGTGTGTTTAGGCCATGTGTGACACACAGCTTGCCCCACGGGTATGTGTTTAGGCCATGTGTCCCCTGCACCTAAATTTTGAGAAATAGGATGCTCAGAATTGAGCACTCGGGCAGAGACAAGACCGTGTGTCTCAGCCGTGTGAAGGCCATGGCCTTGGACATAGGCGTGTGTCCTGAGCGTGTGAAGTCTGCACTTATTTAATGAAAAATCATAAATTTTAAATCGACCACACAGCCTAGGACACGGGCGTGTGACTTGGCCGTGTGTCTTTAAATTGTTTTTGGGTGACAAACAGAGAGTTATACAAGTTCGAGACACGGGCGTGTGTGACCACACGGCCTGCCCACACGGGCGTACCCCATAACCACACGGGCGTGTGACCCCTGTTTAGTGAAAAATTTTCTAAGTGATACAAAATTTTCTAAAGTTCTCAGCTTAGTCTCGAACCACTTCCAATGCATGTTTTGGGCCTCGTAGGCTCGTGTTAGGGGCTTTCTAATTAAATACAAAAACTTTCAATTTGGATGAAAATTCAAGACTCAAAAATGTATGTTTGCTTGTGTTTAAGTTCGGTAATGCCTCGTACCATATTCCGGCGTCAAATATGGGTAAGGGGTGTTACAATTTGCGTTAGGTTAACCTTAATTTAGTACTCGTCTCCCTTGAGTACGATCCTCAAAGTACTTACCTACATCGTTGTAACATTATATTAGAATCTGACCCGTATACTTGCGGACACCACCTCAAATCTATATCTTTAGGTTGCAGTATTTACACTTTGAATGCTAATACGTTCGGAGACGGTCAATCGGTAATTACCAATGAGCTGGTACTAACGTAGAAGTTAGTTGAATACTGCGAATGTAACACCCCAAACCCGGCCCAGACGTTATGGCCGGATCCGACATGCTACATCGAAGCGTTTAAAACATTTCAGGTTGTTGTTCTAGAAAAACTTACTTAGTGTTTTAAAAGATAATTTCAATGCAGGTTAAAGTGAATGGAAGCTGTGCACCACGTAGGAAACCGAAAAAGAGGAGGTGAGTCCCTCGGACTGCTTAAGTACCAAGCTCCCTTCGGATCCAATCTTAGACATGCACACTGCCGTTACCACACCTTAACGTCGTGTATATTTTCAGGAAACCAATTTGATTAAGTCCTTTCTAGGAAAAGTGATTAATTTTGGAAAAATATTCTCATTATGGAAGCTTTGCTTGTTGTCGTGTTATTTTGAAATCAATTACCGTTTTTGAAAACGTGCCCTAATGCTATCCAAATTCAATAGTTAAATATAAGTAATACCTATATTAATAAAACATATAAAACCCATCAAAGAAAATAATTAAGCGGCCTTATTACATTTTAAAAACCCAAAACCTTAAACGTAAATAAAAAAAATGTCCAATTCACCAGAATAAAATCAACTTGTAGAACGTGTGGCCACTTCGAATCCCTCACAGCTCCAAGCCCACTATGGTTGGGGATTACTTGTGTGGATGAAAAATAAAGAGGTGAGTTTGGGGAAACTCAGTGTGTAAATTAACCCAACCATAGCCTATATCGGTTTAAACCACAAAGAACAGAATAAGTTGGCCTTAGCCCAGAACAGAAGTCAGAATAAAGCCCATAGGCCCATAACAGAACAAAACAGATATTACATGTCTATGCAAAACCCAACCCATATCCAACCACATGCACCCCCATACCAACCTTTCACCATGTAGGGAGACTACTCGACCCACCCAACCGCTACACGCCACAGAAATATGCAGCATGGCTGCCAGAACAGATAATGTGACAGAGTCACCAGAACAGATAATTGTGGCAGAGCCACCAGAACAGATATATGTGGCAGAGCCACCAAATTAGATAAATGTGGCATAGCCACCAGGACGCTTCCTCCATAATATAACCCGTGTCCCCATGCAGCAGATATACAATCATGGCATACATCATACAGAATTAAATTATCATGCTTTTCAGTCAAAAGTAACTCTAGGGGTATAATGGTAATTTTGCACCTAGGGGTGTATCAGTAATTTCCATATATAGGGTTATTCAAGCAATTTAACTATTCTTAGGGTTTTCATGCATAGCATAGCCATTTTCATACGACCAGAAACACTTACCGCATTTTCTTACCGAATTGGGCCCGTTGGCCCATTAACCCGTTTTCGGCCCGTCAAGCCCAAAATATCATTAATGCACAAAATTGCACGTACTGCAGTTTTATCACTTTAGATTACCAAAAATATTAACCCACTTATCTTACGAGCATTCGCAGACTCGCAAGTTCCCAAAATACTGACTTTTCGGCATTTCGGCTTTTCGGCTTTTGTCGATCTAGTCTATGAGAGGGTGTCAGTTACACACCTATTTGCGACGATTCTTTGACAAGATCCATGCACGAACTACCTACAATTACATCACTACCACGTTAATCTAACTACCGAAACGAACTACATATTAACCCCTTACCCTATTCTGCCAATAACACCTTAGGCACTAGCAATCCTACCTTTGCCGGAATTAGCGACTAGATTTAGATCCTGTTGTTCCCCTTGTCCATGCCCTTGATCAGCATCCTCTAGATCATACTATCATCAAGATAAAACAGTTATCACAACCCCTTAGGGCTACAAGTCCAAAACGACAGCCTTCCTAACCTTTAGGGATTTCGGCTTTTCCTAAAATACGAAATAAAGACTAGGTTGAAAAGACTTACCACCAATTCCTTCAGTCAACAATACCTCTTAATCCCAACTCGATTCTGATGTAGTTCTAAGCCCTTAAATGATAGTAAAAGTCGAGCCTTCAGTGATCTCAATATTCGGCTAAGTCCCTAGGAGTGTGGAGTTTTCGGTTTTTCCTTTGCAACTGTGTAACAAAAGATGAAATAGGAGGGTTTTGCTATGGTCTTGTCGACAGAAACTTAAGGTTTAGAGAACTAAACAATCGGTCAAGAATGATGAAAAAGATGAGAGAATTGGCTAGGAGAAATCGGCACAGAAGGAAATATGGCTTTCGGGATTTCAGCTTTTCTTATGGAAAATGGCTATGAAGGTTTAGGATCGTCTGAAGAAAAGATGGAGCTGAACAGGAGATAGAAAGATTCGGCTGTAGAGAAAAGAAGAAAAAGAAAAAGTTGATGGAGAGAGGAGAAAAGAAAAGAAGAGGAGAATAGTCAGGAAACGACACAACTTACCCCTAGTGCCGAATTTATACTGGCACTTAACCTAGCCGAAATTTGCCCCCCTAAAGCACCCCTTGGCCAGCCAACTCTTGCTCCTCAAGAGTCCACCATTCTCCCTAATCAGCTCCTAAATCCTCTCCCTTATCAGCTCCTAAATCCTCTCCCTTATCAGCTCCTAAATCTTCTCCTGATAGCCTTTCACTTCAGTTCCACTACTTACCTTTTCTGTACATAAAAATTAATATCACTAATTTGCTTACCTTGCGACTCGAACCTTAGCTCACCTTGGTCATCTACACGCCACCTCTAAAGCCCCCAAGTGGCGTCACATGCCAACTTATCACAGGCTTCCTTGTGTTTTATTTTACCCAGTTAATACTTAAAAGCCTAGCTAACCAGAACCTCTTTTCCCTATGGATTAAAATCACTTAAAATTACCGGGTTTTAGCTTAAGCTTGGGCCTTCTAGAGGCCCACTAACATAATTAAACCTACGCCAAACAATCAAAAAACAGAAATTTTAAAATTCGTTGAAAACCACAGAAATCCCGAAAATTGGGGCGTTACAGCGAGCCTTACTTCATAAAGGTTTTCTGAACTTAGTATTTTAAATAGTCTCCAGAGGAAATCAATGAAGAAAAATAAAATGTAAAAATGTTCAGAAAGACCACCGCTATCCTTATATACTTAAGCTTGGAGACAAGGATTAGTGGAAAAATCAGATAATTCCACTAACTCTCTTGATTCTGTGATTAAGTGCACCTAACATAATTCAAGTATTATCATCTATAGTAGTTTAGTTCTGTTCTAATTAAATCTCAACTTAACTAACAAAATTACCATACTAAATAATAAACAAACCTAAATAGCTACGAACTTAATGAGTTCTCACAAAGGATATGGGTTGGATGGATACTTAACAAAAAAAGTCTGTCAAACCACAAAACTCGCCAAAACTAAGAGTTCCCCAAATGGTGCAATACACATAATTCTATACTTTGCCAAGACTAACATTTTTCTCACTCATATCTATCCTTATTTTACTAACTATACGCCAAACAGTAACCAGATACAGAGACTTCACCGGACAGATTGTTATAATATTAGTTTGGTTAGTATTTTGGCAGAAATCGAATAGGTTCTAAGGAAAACTATTGACAAAATTTCCATGTAGTGTTATCTGAAGGGTAAGTCTGCCATATTAGTCTATTAGTATAAGAAATTTAGTGTATTTATAAGTATGAGTAGTAAGTTTTTGTGAAATCCAAGTTGTCAATATTATATATAGAAGATATTTAAATTCTATGGTATCTGCCAATATAAGTTTTTCATGCTATATAAAGGTCATCTAAAATTTAAGTTATCCGTGAAGTCTGGCGTTCTCGTGATATGTGAATATAGTTATCTGAGATTTTTAGGTTGTCTTAGAAGATCACCTCATTCGAATAAGTTGTGAGTTGAGTGGTTTTGAGATGTGATTTAATTAACATTATGATAGTTATGCAGTCTAGTATGTGTATTCATCAAAAGTAGCATCCGCCAAAAGTAAGGCTCGTACGAAGTTCTTCAAAAGGGGTTATTTAGTATAGGTGTCCAACAAGAATGGTATCTATGAGTATTCCATACTGGGTAAACTACACATCATCAGTTTAAGTGAGGTTCAACTAAAGGTAGGTTCTGCAGTACTCTTCTGAGAAGTATATTTGTATTCTAAAAAAGGGAAAAAATTAAGACAGTATTGAAAGGTGAAATATGATCTATCTTTAAGTGAACTGTGTGTATTAGTTGGTTAAGTATGGAAGACGAAGTATATGTATACGTCCAATATTAGGAAAGTATCCACTAAAGACAGAAGGGAAATTCATGATTTTTCAAGATGAAGAATTTAGCCACAAACATTTCAAGGTAATTTGGGTTTAAACTCACTCAATTTGTTTGTACTTACTGGTATGTATTTATATTGTAGGTTTCTTCATATGTATAAGTACGTCAGGAAGGACCAAGCCAAGAGCTCACCAAAGTAGTAGTTGAGTTGCGGTATTATTCATATAAAGGACACCATAGGAGTATGGCATATAATCCACTATGCCACTTAGAGTCTGTTTTAATCAAGTTATATGTTGTTTTTGAACTTGGATGTAATTATAAAGTATATACTTGTATTTTAAGTACTATTCAACATAAATAAGAAGTATGTTTTTTAGCATTGTACGTCGAAACTGAAAGTTTTTGTGTCAAGTGATTATGTGGAGTAACATCTGAGATCCGGACCTGGTGATTCGGGTTGGGTTGAGGGTGTTACACTATTATTGTTGTGGTTAAAAAGTGGTTTTGAAAAATGATATGAAAAAGTATATTTTGTTAATTTAAAGTATTTTCCTTCGCTGTCAAAAAATGTTCTGGGAAGTTGTAATGTCATTTTAGATATTATGTTGGAAGTAAACATTAAGTTAAAATTATTTCATTTCATATATTAATTCATAAAATATAAAATTAAAATAAATTAATATATTAATATATTAATACATTAAACATAAAATTTAAATACCTTTTAATATAAAACTATATTAGAGAATTAATTGAAAAAAATCATAATTAGCAAAAAAAAAACACCACATTAGAAAAAAAAATTAAGTTACATAATCATTAGCAATGGTAAATTAAAACTTTAAAAAATTCTTGATTAATACGGATTCATTTAGTTTCAAAATAAATATTATGTGATAATCAAATAAATTTTAATTTTTTGGAAAAAAAATAAAGAAAAATATTTTGATAATTTTATATTCAAAAGCCAAAAGTTAAAAGTTTTTTTTTCGACATTTGAAATTGGGTCTAGATCTAATCACAGTCGGGTTATCAGTTTAGGTCTGTTTGAAAAGCGAAAGGGTTTAGGTAAAAATATAAGTTCGGAAAATGTATTTGGACAAAAAATAAAGCTCGTTTTCTAAATGAATTAGGCCTCGGGTAGGATTTTTCGCCTGAGCCCAGCCCGAATAAGCTATTTTGTTGTTGTTTCGTTATTGTTTTGCTACCATTTCGTCATTATATTACTACTATTTTGTTATTATTATTTGAATATTGTATAACTCTTGTTTTATTATTAATTTTGCTACTATTTTAAAGACATTTTGTTTGCTAAGTTGCAATAAACTTAGTGTTATTTAAGTATAAAACTTTTTTAATTTATTTTCAATTTGTCAGGAAATATTTATTTTAGTGTTTTTAGTATATTTGATGTATTATATTTTTTAAATTTATTTTTATATAAAAAATAATCTAAAAATTTAATAGGGCGGACTAAGTCGAGCTTGCGTTTAACATTTTTAATCTGAGTCGGACTTAGATACTTCTCGGGACGAACCTTGGCTTAGAAAATGAACTTATAATTTTACATCAGCCGACCCAACTTGACCAATGATTAGCTCTAGTTGGATCTAAATGTTAGTTTAAAAGTTAATTTTGATTCTAAATTAACCTTGTTAGTCATTGATTATGAAACTAAAAGTAGTTTTGGTTTCAAAAGATAATTTAAAACACATTTCAACCAAATAAAAAATTTTGGTAAAGAAGTGGGTTTTCAAACTAAACATTTGATTTTAATTTGGGATTTTAATTCAAGTAAAAAAAAGTTAAAATTTGAAAAAGGATTTTTTAATGAAATTACATTTTTAACCCTCGTTAAATCTTTTATTTCAGTCTAAAATTAACATTTTATATCCTTAAAAGAATAAAAATAAAAAAGCATCTTCCAACATAAACAGTAAGGTAGCACTAAATGTTGGGTTTGTTGGTCTTAACTTGGTGAAGCAGACTTACATGATTACGGTATCAGAAGGGTAGCACTGTGAGTGTGGTTGGTTTTTGTGGTGATATTTGGCTTTTTCTGCTGTCATCATTTTACAAAACCTTTGGTCTTCGTTTCATTTATGACACCAAACAATAATTTGCACATTTCTATTCATTACGTCTCCTGTTTGGCGTTGCTTTTCGATTCTGAGATTTTATATTAAGAAAGAAATGCACAAATTATCCTACAAGGAATTGAAACGCTCGTAGAAAAAGGAAACAGGTACATCTGCCAACTACTATATCATTGTTGAGTAAGACCCCATTTCGATGGATACAAAATTTTACAATTGAGAAAACTATCTTACAATTGGGTCGCGCTTTCATTTGAGTCATCTAAACATGATTAGTCATACACGTCACGTTATGTTTGTACCTTCTTTTTAGTCATCTAATTTTTAAGTCACTTCCATTTTAATCATCTAAAAAATATTTTTTTTAATTATTGATTGGGGTAAGAAAAATCAAGAATTAAAATGAAAAGACACTAAGAACTAAAATAATACATAAAAATTGTCAAATTTTACTTATTTATCTCATTGCCGAAAATTCTAAATATGAGTTTTGAAATATAAATTTTTAACTATTAAGATTCAAAATTATAATAGTAAATTGGTTGACATTATGAATGGATCGAAATTAATTTCAAAAATTATGAATGAAAATTATTGTCCTTAATATTTGTCTAAGAAACCCAAATTTCAAATCTTAGAACAATCTTTACAATTAACTAATTAATTAATTTTATCTTTCATCCCAAACCAAACTCTTTTTTTTTTCATCACTTTTTTATCAAAACAAAGAACAAACAATTGATTTAATTAATTTCAAGTATTTTTTTCCTTTATTTTAAGCTTAACATGGAAGATTCGGGATGATATAAACAAAAAAAATTGAGTTTTATAAACAATTATTAAATAGGAATTATTTAAGTTGATTTCGTTAAGGATAATTTGAAAACATATAATAAAATTTCAAATTTTAAAAGTAGATTAAATTAATTAATTTTAATATTATAATAACAAATCAGTTGACATTATCAACATATAGAAAAATTTCAATAAATTACTTTGATGTTTTGAAATTTTAAATTTCAATATTAAAACAAGAAATTTAGAATTTTAGCAATGAGATAAATATCATTTTTCTCACTTTAATTCTTACTTTTTACCTCAATTAATACTTAAAAAATAATTTTTGGGTGACTAAAATGAAAGTATCAACATGGAGTGGTGTATGCACTACCATTAGAGATTTAATGTTTGGGTGTGTAAAATGAAAGTGCCTTAAAAGTTTGATGACCAAATTGTAAATATTTCATTTTAAAAGAAAAAAACAAATGCTCTAAAAACTGAGCGACCAACTAAATAATTCACCCTTTAGAGCATACACAAAAGAAAGTTTTTAAGAGTTCTTTTATGATGATTTATTTTTTTAATGTTTGTTTTATTATTTATGTTTGAGATTTATTACCCAGAATTTTAAATTTGTATTTTTTTATAAAGAGTGTAATGTCTTTATACAAGTATGAAGAATTGTTAATACTAAGATTCCATGCTTCTCCAACATCTTCCACTTTCTCACCAAATTCTATTACACCTTTACTTTTAAATACACTATCACCACACTAGTTAAGATTAAGGTTCCATGCTAGTCCCACTTCTTCCCCTTCTCACCAAACTCCCACCAGAAACTACCAGTTGTCCTTGAAAAGGCATTAATCACCCAAGTATATATTCAGAAATCATCACATCTTTAACTTTCAAAGCTACCATAAATACAAGAGCTCAGACAATGGGAATTAGTTTCAATTTCTTCATAATTATCCATGAACTTTACAAGTACTAACCCTGCTTACACTGCCCACCAATGCCCATCATATCTAAATTCCAGCCTTTTGTTCTTTTTGTTCTTATCAGTTTACATCTTTCGTACATAATCATGATAATAAATCCCAAGGTTTCTATTCAGGTGATAATAATTGCTTGTAATTCGTGGACGAAAGAGAAGAATCTGAGGAAATTAAAGACTTTAATTAATAATTAGAGCTCGATAATTAGTGCAAACAACAGTATAAGAAATAGAATCTGAAACCATGACCTGTAGAAGAAGATGCATTGCTTAACTTGTATTTTGAAGAATCACTTGTACATCTCGACAACCAAGATGATTCTGCTGTCAAAACAAGCCAAGGATCCAATTCCAAATTAAACCAAATGATTAGTATTAGCTTAAAAACACAACTAATTACCTGATGAGGAATTGAAAGATTTCTTGCAATGCAAAATGGCGCTTTCAATCGCATCGTGTCGGAGTAGCAAGGAATCATCTTTCCGATTAATTGGGGATGCAGCATACGAGGCTGATCTGCTCTTTACCAATTGCTTGCAAACCCCTGTCGAAACACTCCCCTGTACTCCCTTCATGGGATACACCGTTGCCGGAGAAGCCACCTTTGATAACTCACCTGAGGGTGAGAGTGAGACCTTTGCCTTGTCACTTGGAATGCTTTTTTTGGAGATTTTTACGTACTTTATTATATTCAAGTATTTCTGTATCAGATCTTTCGAACTGCTCCTTTCTTCATGCCTTGGGGTCTCCATAGAAATACCGATCAACTCTTTTCTCTGGGGAGTACATGTTTTACTGGTATTTGCCATTGACTTGGACTTGTTGAGAGTAAAAGCTCCAAATTTGGGAGCAGAGTTTAACAGGTGTAAGGGAGATTGAGGCTTGGAGGTTGGGTCAATGGGGAGGATCTTTCTTTTGGAGAAATGATCATTCTGCATTGGCAACAAGGGGAAGTCATCATTCTTAGCCGAATCATGCTGGAAATCAGGTGTTTTGTGAAGGGTGCGTAGATGGAGGTGGTTGAAGTGGTGCAAAGGAAGCTCCAAGTCGATGAAAGAGTCGTCCTCTTCATCCAATTCATGATGTGGAATTTCGATGCTTCCACAACAACGTTGGGTCTGGTTCTCTTTCATAGCCACACAGCTAGGTTTCCAAAACCTCAGAAATTTGAGAGCTTCCATATGGAAACAGAGAGACAAAAGGCTTTTTTACAGTTTTACTTGTCAAAATCTAAGAGAGAAACTTCACCGCTTTGCCTGCGTTTTATGGGCGTTTCAAGGGAGAAGCCAGAGAGATTGTGTGAGGTTCTTCTGTAATTCAATAATGGATAATATCCTTAAAAGTATCATGCTCCCCCAAGTAAGATTGCATTTTATTTGACGTTAAATAAAATAAAATTTTAATTTTTTATATGAAAACTTTTATTTATTTCTTCAATTAAAAATTAATTTTTTTTAGAATAACTACATTGTTATATCGACATGTTATATATATATCATGTTAATATATAAGAATAAGTTTTTAATCTTAAAAATAAATAAAACTTTTAATAAAATAATTAATTTATTTTTTAATTTAATATATATTAAAAAATAATTTATTTAATTAAAAATTAATTTATCTATTTTAATAGATAGAATAAAATACAGTAACCATATTATCCATATAGATTTTCATATTTTAATTATTGCTTTCTTTAAAAAAATTACTGTCAATGCCTATGTAGTCCAAATTTTGTAGGTGGGGTAGCTTTAGTTTTGAATACTGTATTATAATGTAGGTATGACTGTTTTACTTTTACTTGCAAGTTGCAAAGCAGTTAATTATATTTTGCGTGAAGTTGCAGCCATTGGGCAATGCACTTACCCTATTTAATTCCTTCAGAATTGTCAGCAAATTGGGACTCCTGCACCTGCAGTGTCTCGCGCAATCCCCCGTCACTACAATTATTATATTTCATAGTTGTTTGCATGTGATATTATTTTTTTGGGGGGTTTTATTCAAAATTTATCTTTCAATTTTTTTTTGTAAACTATCTATTTAGTCATTTAACTTTTAGGTGCTGCAACATTCTATATTCGATCAAGTCATCACATCTGAATTACGTGATATTAAATTCGTTGTCGAAATAATTATAATTAAATACAATTCTATATAACTATGAATACATGCTAATATTATATTAGTCCTTTTGAGTATATTATACAATCATTTCCAAGTCTTATATGAGCTTACGAAAACTCTTTTACTAACCCGAGGTTGAACTAGGACCAAATTATAAAGTTTACCAATTATTAGATTGACGTCACAACTTCAAGGGTTCTTGGTCGTGACACAACTCATTGACTTGATCCTGTCGCGACGTTAAGAGCTCGATGTGGCGACGTAACCGTTTATTTGCAAATGTTCCAAATGGTACCTAATTAAAACATTTATCCAATTTAATATCAAAACCAACTCAAACCTAGGTACATGCCATATATCAAAATGAAAGGGACTATACAAACATTTCTAAGCCGAGGGTTGCAAGCTATATGCTAAATAAACAAATCGTGCTGTAAGCGATAAAGTTCAGTAATACTTTCATTATTCAAGTCACAAAATAAGCATATTTACTATAAGAATTCAACCAATATATGCCACAATTCAACCAAATCAAATTGTATATTTAATACTCAAATATCATTCTCATACACCATTTCATTTAATAATCAAAATAACATTTTATGCTATCCTTTCTATTAACAAAGATGCAACATATCTAATTTAATTACATACATATACATTCATGTACCAATATGATATTTAATCTCATTTTCATTCGAGGCTATTCTATCATTTATTTTAAGATTCAATTTCTCTTTCTTGATTCTATTGATTTGTTCAAAGTTAATTCAGCCCCCAGGGCTTGTTTAAACCAAATCGCATGTCTTTCACATGCTGTCGTTTTCCACATATCACATATATACAAACATACTAATTCAATCATATTCATCTCGTTTATCATGTTACCAATTCATGTTTTTATAACCTTATTAACAAGACACAAACTTAGAATGGATACACAGATCTATTACTCTGTCATCCCGGATTGCTTGGCAACAATGACTACTGGAACATGTACATACTACCATCCCGGGTTACTCGACAACTATGACTTTCACAATCTAGATATATTGCCATCCCAAGTTGCTCGTCAATGATGACTATTATATATGTACATTCTACCACCCGAGTTGCCCGACAACAATGGTTTCTAATCATTTTACCTAACCCTATGACATGTCAACTATATTTGACCCTGTCTGTACAGCTAATAGGGTAACCAATGTTTCAATTTCATATTATAAACCAAATCACATATCATGATCTCATACAAACATTTCATAACCAATTCAAATATCAATGTATACCACATATTATCATTTCATTATACTCAATCCATCAATGTATCATTATCAGTTATAAAATGCTTATTTCTATTTTATTCAATTCAATCTAAATTCTCAATATTTAATACAAATCAATTGATACGAAAAGCATCAGCTTACCTCGATATTCAATCATGCATTCAATATGTATATGCATATAAATATAATGATCTTGAGTCATAGAAGTACAAACCAAATCTTTGCATCACTCCTCAACGACTCTCGCTTTTTCTTTCCCTCTTGATGGCTTAACGCTGTCTTTAGCTACGTACGATAATACAAGAAATAAATATGTCAATTTTCATCTAATTCACATTCAAATACAAAGCCAAACATATTTTTCATTTTATTAAATTTAGTCCTTATACTCGGGATATGCATATCTTTCACTATTTAGCATCGGATCAAAATCTGATTTCACATTATTTCATTAAGGACCATATACTTTCTATTCATAACATAATTTCATGACAGATTTTCAATTTATTCAATTTAGCCTCTAATGTTACAAAGTTAAATATCTAGCTTATTTAGCTTTACGATTGAGTCCTTATCATGATCAAAGCTTAATTTCTATAAATTTCAAGCTTATTCATCAATTTCTCAACAATGGAAACTTGCTAAAAATTCAAAAATTGAACAAATTGATACATGGGCTAACTAAATCAATCTCCCATTATTCAATTTCCATAAAAATTAAGGAAACATGGCTTGGTTACCTTAATAGGATTGAAGGCTGAATGTTTAAAAGAGTTGAAAACTTTTTTCTTTCAAGGGTGACAGTGAGAAATAAGGAAGATGATGACGGTTTCATCCATCTATTTAGCTTTTATACTTGGATTAAGCTTATTTTAATTTAATTAGTTTAATTAATGAATTAACATACTTAAATTAGTTATTAATTAAGCTTAGTGGAAACAACCATCACCATCCACTATCCACTAACTAAAATTGTTTTACTAACCATTTAGTCCTTTGAATAATTACTATCTGGGTCTTCAAGCATTTTCTTAATTAAAACGCAATAGCGATTAGACTTTTACAATTTAGTCCCCAAACTTTAATTAAGTACTTTTTTAGCTAAATTACTTAAATCAATCATTATTAAAATTTCATCATAACTTCATGAATATTCCTATTTTATATTTACAGGCTTGGTTTACAAAATAGAGATTTTGAAATCGTAGTTTTTAACACCATTGGAAATCGGGTCTTTGCAATTCCCCCTTAAGAATTTGTCCTTGAAATTTAGCTGGAAAGAGGTGGGGATACTGAGATCTCATTGTCTCATTTGGTTCTTAGGTAGCTTATTCCACATTATGACTACAATAGAACTTTCACCAGTGGCATGCGCTTATTTCTCAACTCTTTTAATTCTCGAGCTAAAATTTCTACTGACTTTTCTTCATATGATAAATTAGGTTGAACTTCAATTGTTTCCATTGGTATAATAGGAGATAGATCGGATTGATGTTATCGGAGCATAGATACATGAAACACATCTTGAATCTTTTGCAACTCCAACGATAAAGCTAAACTGTAGGCAACTGGTCCAACTCTCTCAATGATCTCATGTGGCCCAATATACATAGGACTTAGCTTTCCTTTGTGGCAAAAGCACAATATCTTTTTCAATGAAAAGACATTCAATAATACTTTTTCACCCAAAACATATTCAATATCTTTCCATTTCAGATCAGCATAGGATTTTGTCTATTAGATGTTGCTTTCAATATTCCTTTTATTATCTTCATCATATCTTTTGTTTTTTGCACAATTTCTGGCCCAATCATCTTTTTCTTGCTCAAATCTGACCAAGACAAGGGTGTTCTACACCATCAGTGACATAAAACTTCATATGAAGCTATTTGAATGCTCGATTGAAAACTGTTATTATACACAAATTCGACTAATTGTAAATAACCTTTCCAACCATATTGAAATTCAATGAAACAGACTCAATGTAATGACCTGAAATTCAGTGGTACAGAAAAATACAATTTTGAAACCCTATTTTCATAAACTGGGTCCATAAATATAAAATAAAAATATTTAAAAAATTATTATAAAAATATATTAAATTGCGGTTAAATAATTTTATCGAAAAAGTAGTTAATTAAGGCTTAGTGACTAAATCATAAAAATCCAATGCTATAGAGTTTTAATTGACAAAAGGCTTGAGGACCTAAATGGCAATTATTCAAAAGGCCTAAATGGTTAATAAACCATTTATCATTCGGTGTGTAATAGCCCAAAATTGGGTCTAGTTGGAACAGAGGTTTCGGGACCACAAAATCTGAGATACAAATAATTATTTTATGATTATTTTGAGGTCTATGATATGATTGCATGATTGTGTGAAAATTTCGTGAAGAAATTCTATGCATAAAGTGCTTAATTCGAAGTTAGGGACTAAATTGAATAAGTTGCAAAACTTGCATTCTAGAATTTTCTAGTATGAAATTGATTTGAAATATTAATTAGGAGGTCTTAAATATAAATTTGACCAATTTCTAAGTTATGGACAAAAATTGGACATGGATGGAATTTTTGGAAAGTTTAGTAGTAAGGGTATTTTGGTCATTTAGGGGTAAAATGAATTAAAATACAAAATTAAAAGCCAATTTTGCTCATCTTCTTCACCATGGACGTGTATACCAAGGGAGACTCCATGTCTAGGGTTTTCAAGCTTCCCAAGCTCAATTGTAAGTCCGTTCTAACCCCGTTTTTCAAGTTCTTTACGTTTTTGGAGTCCTGGTAACTTGATTTAGTTTATGCTAGCAATAATTCAACCTAGGGTTCATATTTGGAAAGATACCCATAGGTAAAATTTGTGTATTCTGGTGTTTTATGATACAATATGAGGTTTTAAGTTACGTTAGACAACTTGTGCTACTCGTTTTTAAGTGAAAACGAGCAAAAGAGCTTAATCGGTAAAAATACCTAATAGTCATAAGTATATGTTAGAGTGAGAATTTGATGTTGCCATAGAAGGGAAAAGTGATCATCATGTCATAAAACATAAGAATAAGGGATGAAGTTTAATTCCTGAGCCTAGGGGCAAAAGTGTAAATATGCAAAAGTTTAGGAGCAAAATTGTAATTTTTCCAAAGTTTGAGTTAAGGACTGTTTTGAATAATACATTAATTAAATAAGTAAAATATGATGTTTTAGATCCCGAAAAACGAGATTTGAACCAAGAATGAGAGAAAAATTGAAAATTGGAAAAGTTGGTAAAATGGCCGTTTTAATATCAAGGTAAGTTCATATGTATAATAAGCATTAATTTATGCATGTTTCAATGTAAAATTGATATATTTACTATGATCTCCGAGGTGTTGAAAGTATGTAAGTTGGTATGATAATAATACAACAATAATGCTGTAATTTATATTTGAAAGTTAAATTTAGTAAATTAATTGAATTATGTTAAATTAAATGATTATGGTGCCAAGTTTATGAATTGATTTAAAAATATGTCTATGGTACATGAAGTGCATTGAATTATCATACATAAATGTGATTTCTATGATTATGGATATTATGGGAAATTGTAAGTTCATATGATTTTTAATAAGACAATGTGTAATTTAATGTTATTGCGTTGATATTAAATGAGATGTAAGTTTATATGTAAGTAATACATCACTATTACTTGTATTATGATATTTTATAAAAATATTGGAAATATTTTTGTGGATAATTACTTGATTGGTGAAATTGTTGGGAAAGAGAGAGAAATCCCGGTTGAACCTTCGGAAAGATTGGATGATACAGATGGTATGTAGCTAGGTCACATGTATAGTGCTGAGTGCACATCATGTGTACAAGAGAGCTACAAGACATTATGATGTAGCTAGGTCGCATGGGTGATACTATGTGTACACCATGTAGACAAGAGAGCTACGGGATATATGTAGCTAGGTCGCATGCGTGGTTCCAAGTGAAGGACACCATGTAGACAAGAGAGCTACGAGATAAACTGGCTAGGTCACATGGGTGGTACTAAGTGTTCACCATGTGTACAAGAGAGCCGAACTATATGATGGGTGGAGCTATGTGCTGAAACCACCAAGTATCGAGGATTGATCCGAAGTGTTCAACGGGAGACTCTCTATGTATTGCTTTGTGAGTTTTGTGATGAATAAGTGTAGGAACTTGGTTATGTGAATGATGTGTTCATTAAGTGACCAGGATGTGGTAAGGCTATAAACAAGTAAGTTATACATGAGGATGATTTTATGGTGACCTTGTGATCATGGGCCTATACTTGTGATGTATGAAATGTGGTGAAAATGATTTGTGATATGTATGTTAAAATGAGGTTAATACAAAGAAAGTGTGAAAGAGTGAATTAGCAATAAAACTGTTTTGGACAGTAGCAGTGACGTGATTTTGAAAAATCACCAAAAATAATATAAATTGAATCAGAGACTGAATGAGATATCAGATTAAATCTTAATGAGTCTATTTTCATATAAAAGAAACATACAAAGCAAAGGAGTTCTATATTTTGAGATATTTATGTTTTTGTGAGACTGATTCAGAATGATTACGTGATCCCCTGTTCTGACTTTGGAAAATCACAAAAATTTGGATAAAAATAATTAGAGTCTAAAAATTATATTTTTAAAATCCATAATGAGTCTATTTTCAAGATAAATTAACAAGAACATTATCCGAGTTCTGTACTGTGAGATAATTATTTTTTAGTGAAGAGAGGTCAGAACTGTCAGAAAGTGAAACAGGGGAAATTTTAATGAATAAACTGTACTAATTGGCTAAACCAAAAATTATGAAAATTTTATGGTGGAAAGATATGTGAGTCTAGTTTCAGGAGAAATTTATGGATCTTAGTTTGGAGCTCTGTAGATCAAATTATAAATAATTAATTGACTATGACTCGTGTGGACAGTTTGATGTGAACATTTATTAGTAAATTGTGAAATCGTACTTACAAGAATGCTATAAACATTAAGGATGTGGAATGGAGAGGAGGAGGAGAAAAATAAATATATGTGGAATACATGGAAACTATGGTATATGAAATATTGATATAATGAAATAAATGATATGTGTTTATAAGAAAACAAAAAGAGAATGTTATGTATCATGACATGTATATATATATATATATATGACTAGTCTCAATGTAATGCTTGTTGGGTATGGAATTGAATTGAAATGTTTCAGGCAAACATGTTATTCTGCGCATCTGAATCGTGGTATTTTATAAAGATATGATCTAGCTTTAAATATGAATGCTTGATGATTAAGCTGAAGATATTTGGTAAGATGATAATCTTGGTATAAATGTATAAGTGGTACTATAATAAACAAGGTAAAATGAGTATGAGAGACACATGTATGATGACATACAAATGCTATGTTTTTGGTTTAATTGAGGATGTTTAATCATTAAATGAATACCATGTTATATGCTTTTGATTTTGTATAAGTGTGTAAGAGATCAAGGTTGACCAAAGCTTGGAAAATAGCCTAGGTATATTCCACACAGGCAGAGACACGACCATGTGTCTCAGCCGTGTATGCAACACGACTTTGGGACACGGGCGTGTGGAGCCTTAAAGCATGAAATTTCCAAGATTTTCATAAGTTCTCGGTGTAGTCCCAAACCCTTTCTAAAGTATGTTTTGGGCTCCGTAGACTCAAATAAGGGACTATGTGTAAGAGAATGAACGCTTTGAAATATGAATAAAATTTTATGGCTCGTATTTTAGTTTAATGTTTGTATGTTTGTTTGGTAACGCCTCGTACCTTAGCCCGGCCTCGGATACGGGTAAGGGGTGTTACACGGTGGGTGGATGATTGTGATTATGCCCACTTAGTTTGTATTAATAATTAAAATAAAATAATAAAAACCTTAATAATTTAATTAACTAATATTAGTTAAAGGTTATATATATACATATATAATGTTATAGTGGAAGAAAGATGATTTTCCATCATCTTCTTCCTCTGTTTGAGAAAAAAAGAAGAAGAAAAAGACAAGATAACAAAACACGATGGAAGCTTGCATTTGACCAAGCTAATAATTAAGGTAAATTAAACCTTTTTCATGTAATTTTTATAGATTTATGGTCATGGAATCCTGATTTGGCTAGCCCATATATGAATTTGATCAACCATTAAAGTTTTAGCAAGTTGCCATTGTTGATTAATTGATGTTTCAGGCTTGAAATTGATTAGATATTAACTTTAGATTGTAAAAATGACTAATTTGTAAACTTAATTAAGCTTGTTTATTAACTTTGTTCCATTAGGGACCAAATTAAATAAATGTAAAATATGTTATGAAATTATGTAAGAAATTGAAAGTATAAGGTCTCTAGTGAAAATATGTGAAATCAAATTTTAATCCAAAGCTAGGAATCAAAAGTTATGTATATCCCAAGTTTAGGGATTAAATTGAATAAAATGAAAAATATGTGTTGCTTTGTATTTGAATGTGAATTGGATGAAATTTCATATTTTTTATTTGTTGAATTATCATTTGTAGTTAAATATGACACCGAACCATTGAGAGGGAAATGAAAAATGAGAGTCGTCGATGACTAACGCGATTCCGGTTTGTACTTTTATGATTCAAGATTAATGTATTTCTTTGCATATTCATATTATATTGCATGACTAAATATCTAGGTGAGTTAATAATGATAATATGAATTGATTTGTTATTATTGATGTTAAATATTGAGATATGAGACTGAATTGAATAAAATAGAAAAATAGTATGATTTACTTAGAATATGATATGTGACATGGAAAAAAATAAATTGATATATGTTATATGATATGTGATACTGTATGTTGATGATGAATTGAATTGTGGTTATGAAATTGAATGTGAAATTATATATATAAATTGGATTAAATTGGAATAAAATTATACAAGTTGTCACACTTGGTTTCCTATAAGTTCAAAAATTAAAGAATAGTTGAGGGGTTAAATTGAAAGAAGCCATAAGCTGACGGCCTCTACTTAAAAATTAGAAAAAGTTAGTGACTGATTTTGGATGTGGTTGAGATCCAATTCTGGTTCAATTGGATTAAAACTAGTTGGTTCCTCAATGAAAGACAGAATGATTACCTACAGATGATTTCTATGGGGTTGATAACGGAGCATGAAGGGTTATAAGCATCTAGGAAATGACTTCCCGGGGATAA
Organism: Gossypium hirsutum; assembly: GCF_007990345.1. Lineage (NCBI taxonomy): Eukaryota > Viridiplantae > Streptophyta > Magnoliopsida > Malvales > Malvaceae > Gossypium > Gossypium hirsutum. The sequence continues at coordinate 62,143,469 of NC_053431.1, forward strand.
TTCTTCTCAAATTTGTTTCACCTTCTTCTTTTCTTCATCTCATTAGTTGCTTTGAAGAAGAGATAGTTATGAGAAACTTTACATAGAGTGATGGAAACGTAGAGGATGTAGTGAGCTAGTAATCTTCATGTGCTTGGTTTGTTAGTGAATTGTGTATATTTTTGAAATCACGAACTAACAGAACCATCTACAAGCAAAAAACAAGGAAAATAATAAGTTTTTTTAAAAGCTTTTAACCAATTGGTGAGTGTTCATAGATCACCACTCGTATGAGCAAACCATAATGTTAATCAAGAGCTTAGGGTTTTAACCTAACTTCTGAGAGTAAGTCTCTTATAAACTCTATTTTATGATCTTATATGTGTTGTTAAGAACAGTGATATGCGAGCTCAACATGAACAGTGCTCTATAAGTTCCTCATGATTTGCAAGCTTTATGTTTTAATTATATGTTTCGAAAAATATATTTTTCTGTAACCGTTGGATATAAATGGCATGTCATAGGTGTAACAACCTTTTTTTAGTAGTGTCGAAGACAGTAATTTTGAAATCACAATTCTAACGAGTGAGTTTGTAAATATTATTATTTAATATTTACGAGATAAGTATTATGATATAGTAAAATTTTATTTGATAATTTTATTTAACTGAATTTTAACACCCCTAACCCGTATCCAACACTGGACAGGGCTTGAGGCATTACCGGAACTTTACACTTTCAGTATACTAACTCAGGTCACAAAATTTCATTTGAATTTAAAACTTTTCAATCATGAACATCTCGTCCCTTGTATAGGCCTTCGAGACCTATAACATATCGGAAGGCAATGCGGGACAAATACGGGCACGTTCGATTACCCTTGGGCTCCTCAAAAAAATCTTCCTTAACATAAAGGAACACAAGCTCGTGCAGGTGGGCCATGTGAACTCACATTCCCGTGTATCTTGGGGCACGCCTATGCCCTTCAACCGTGGGCAACACAGACTTATCAACATGGCCATGGAACACGCCCGTGCTGCCTGCCCGTGGATGAAACTGTCATTTAACACGGCCATGGCGAACGCCCGTGTGGCCTACCCGTGTACAACTTTAAGCTAAAATTTTAAGTGCAGGGGACACACGGCCATAGCACACGCCCATGGGAGAAAATCGTGTGTCACACACGGCCTAGACACACGCCCGTATGTCCAACCATGTGGACTCTAATAGGCTATATTCCAAGCCTAAGGTCACCCTTTTCTACCTCTTATGCTTAGAAATTACCAAGTTTGAGAGAAAACATGATTTTACACTTGTAAATAATCTTAATAAAACTCATTGTATGGAAACCTCATATCATTGGTTTCATATGTGATAGGTTATTTCCAATTTAGTGTTTATGGGTTCACATGTCACTTTAATTCATTCGAAATTGGCTTGTTCATGTGAATCATTGCCAATTGGTAACGACCCATCTATTGTAAATAAAACTATGCATAAATTCGTAGGTCATGGCCTACTTCAATTAAACCATTTTTTGTGGCCATATACAAAGAGATAAACATATTTTTTACATGCCTTCATTTGGAAAATCAAATGACACGTATAACAAAATACTCAAAAATACTATACATGCCATTGAACAAAACAAACAAAGTCTTTATACCAAAGCTTGTCTAGTTGATAGTGTGTTGACTCTCCAATCGTCTTCCAATCCTTATGAGTCATCAAGCTCTGTAAAACAGGGAAAAAGAGAGGGGTAAGCATTTACATGCTTAGTAAGTTCGAATAATCGGAAAGTAAACTTACCGAGTAATTAGCATACATCCATACTTAATCCATGAAATCATCCATTATGAAATGATTTCCTATTACATGCACTCAATCATTGAGTTAGTCACATAATAATGTATCATGTAATTTAACTAGATGAGCTCATCATTCAACATTTCATTCATATATGTATATCCCATGTTAATCTCGTTGAGTTTCTAGGAAATTCCAATGGAATACCCATTATCCATCAATTCATACGAATGATCATTCCATATATGCACTCCCGCGAACCTCACATCATATGGCAGGATTACCAGTCTAGGCTAAATCCCGATAACATGAACTCGTAAGGTGATGTTGGGATTACTGGTCCAGGATAAATCCCTTATAGCCACAAACACCCTTAATGTGCTCGGATCTGAATTACCCGTCCAGGATAAATTTAGACCCTAATCAGATTACCCATCCGGGCTAAATCTGTAATGCACATATATTTTTCGGGAGGCTCGATCATTTAAGGAACACCCGTTCGGGCTAGATACTTTTTATAATTGAGACCAACGGATTACCCGTCCGAGCTAAATCCTTACTGCAACACATGCAGGATCTCAATTCACATGTAAAACATGGTTTATCCATCGAATCCCCTTTTTAACCTCAACCAAGATAGTTATCAACAAGTCGTTACCAAAGGTGCATTTCATGCATTTTCATACCATCAATAAATGAAAATATCATGCATTTATAAATCATACAATTATTCATATTAGGGGTTTACTTTAAGTTATCCGAACTTACCTGGTATTCTTTTCGGGATTGTGTTTCGGTTATTCCGAAACCTTGCGTTTACCACGATCGACCTCCAGAATTTGTTTCTCGGGGTCTATAACAGAAAAATTAACTCATTAATACCCCACATTATACATTTCAAGTTTAATATCTACCTGCGGTCCAAATGACCGTTTTGCCCCTAACCTTTGACATTTTTACGATTTAGTCCTTAGGCTCGTATAATGAAACACCTGCAATTTCTATCTCACACAAGCCTAACCGAACATTTTTCTCTCTTATGGCAACCCACATTTTTCATTATTTTCCCTATTTCTACCACACATTTACATCTTTTGTAAAATAGACCCTATAAGGGTTTCTCATGAAAACCAACTTGGAAAAGATGTTTAACACAAATTTATCTTTCATACTCCTCAATAATACATCAAAATACCAATAACTTATGCATGGGTAAATTTTTGAACATGAACCCTAGCATGAAATATGGGTAGAAATGGAGAGAGCAAGCTACTGGATTACAAAAATACAAAGAAGATGAAAAACGGGGCTTGGGAGCACTTACTATTTAGCTTGGAAAGCTTGAAAACCCTAACTATGGTGACCCTTGAAGTTTTGGCTAGATGAAGGAGAAAATGAGTTGATTTTGGTTCATTTTCCCCATTTTATTTCATTAAAATGACAAATGACCAAAATGCCCTTTTGCCTTTTCTTTAAAATTTCATCCGTGCAAGCCCATTTTTGTCCAAAAATTTAGACTTTGGGAAAATTACTCTCCATGAACTTCCAATTCATAATCTAAAGCAATTTCATACAAATTGATTCTAGAATCCAAGTTTTGCAATTTATTCAATTTAGTCCCTTATTTCCAATTGGACATCTTATACTTAGAAATTCTTCATGAAGCTTTAACACACGCATATACTCATATTCTAGGCCTCATAATAATCATAAAATAAATATTTTAATGTCAGATTTGTGGTCCCTGAAACCACTATTCCGACTAGGCCCTATTTCGGGATGTTAGATTTCTCCCTCCCTTAGGGACTTTCGTCCTCGAAAGTCTTACCAGAAAACAGATTCGGATATTGACTTCTCATAGTTTCTTTCGACTCCCATGTAGCCTCTTCTACAACATGTCAAAGCCATAGAACTTTTACAAGAGCCACATCTTTATTTCTCAATTGTTTAAATTCGTGAGCCAATATCTTAACCGGTTCCTCTCCATAAGTCATATCCGGTCAAATTTCAATCTCAGTCGATGAAATTACATGAGAGGGGTCTGATCGGTATCTCCTTAACATGGATACATGGAACACATCATGAATCTTTTCTAGTTCGGGAGGCAATGCCAAACGATAATCTAACGGTCTAACTCTTTCGGTGATCTCGTACGGTCCGATAAATCGTGGACTCAGTTTACCTTTTCGACCAAATCTCAATACCTTTTTCCATGGAGATACTTTCAAAAATACTCTATCCCCAACTTGAAACTCAATTTCCTTTCTTTTCAGATCAGCATAAGACTTTTGCCTATCTGATGCCGCTTTTAAACAATCCCGTATCACTTTAACTTTTTCTTTAGTTTCTTTAATTAGATCAACTCCATGAATCTGATTTTACTTGAATTCTGTCCAGTACAATGGAGTTTGGCACTTCCTGCCATACAAGGCCTCATAAGGTGCCATCTTCAAACTTGTTTGGAAACTATTGTTGTAGACAAATTCTACTAATGGCAGGTGTTTTTCCCAAATACCCTGAAATTCAAGGATGTAACAACGCAACATGTCCTCGAGAATCTGAATTAGCTGCTCAGACTGACCATCGGCCTGAGGGTGAAAAGCTGTGCTAAAACTCAACTTCATACCTAAAGCTTATTGTAACTTCTTCCAGAATCTCGAAGTGAACCTTGGGTCTTTGTCTGAAATAATCGACAGTGGTACTCCGTGCAATCTTACTATCTCAGAAATGTACAAATTGGCCAATCTATTAAGGGAATAAGCCGTCCTCACCGGGATAAAATAAGCTGACTTTGTCAATTTGTCCACTATAACCCATATAGCATCTTTCTTTTTCGGAGTCATTGGTAGTCCTGTCACGAAGTCCATGGTAACTCTGTCCCACTTCCATTCGGGGACCATTACAGGCTGTAACAAACCTGAAGGCACTTGGTGTTCAGCTTTAACTTGCTGATATACTAGGCATTTCGATACAAATTCAGAGACATCTCTTTTCATGCCATTCCACCAGTACATTTTCTTTAAATCGTTGTACATCTTGGTACTTCCCGGGTGAACAGACAAACGACTGTTATATGCTTCTTGCAAAATCTTCCAAATAAGTTCATTGTATTTGGGTATACAAACCCTATCTCTAAACATTAAACATCCATTAGGACTAATTCAGAAATCTAACTCTACACCAGACTCACATTGAGCCCTTTTTGCTTGCAAGTCATCATCATTAAGTTGAGCATCATGAATTTCCTGCAGAAATGTTGGCCTAGCCTCCAGCTCGGCCAGAACTGAACCATCATCAAGCAATGTCAAACAAGTATCCATGGCTCTTATAACATATAGAGATTTTCTACTCAATGCATCAGCGACCACATTCGCCTTTCCCGGGTGATAGTCGATAATCAGATCATAATCCTTTATTAATTCTAACCATCTCCGCTGTATCAAATTTAATTCTTTTTGAGTCATCAAGTATTTCAAACTCTTGTGGTTTGTGAATATACGGCAAGTCTCGCCAAACAAATAATGCCTCCAAATTTTTAAGGCAAAAACAATAGCAGCAAGCTCTAGGTCGTGGATTGGATAATTCTTCTCGTGAGGCTTCAATTGCCGTGAAGCATAGGTTATCACCTTGCCATCTTGCATAAGTACACAACCCAATCTATTTAAGGATGCATCATTATAGACCACAAACTCTTTTCCCGGTTCAGGTAGCACTAAAACAGGAGCTTCGGTCAGCAATGCTTTTAACTTCTCAAAACTTTGCTGACACTTCTCTATCCATTCAAACTTAACGTCTTTCTGTAGCAACTTCGTCATCAGAGTCGCTATTATGGAAAATACTTTTACAAACCTTCGATAGTAATCGGCTAAGCCCAAAAAACTTCTAACCTCAGTTACATTCTTAGGCGATTTTCATTCAACAATTGTAGAAATCTTACTTGGATCAACTCGGATGCCTTCACCCGAAACTATATGACCCAAAAATCCAATTTCCTAGAGCCAAAATTCATTCTTGCTAAACTTAGCATACAACTGCTTTTCCCACAAGGTTTGCAACACAATTTTCAGGTGCTTCGCATGCTCTGTCTCATCTTTAGAGTAAATCAAAATGTCGTCGATAAACACAACGATAAATTTATCCAAATATGGTCGAAAGATTCTATTCATTAGATCCATAAACAGAACCGGTGCATTCGTCAGCCCAAACGGCATGACAAGAAATTCATAATGACCATACCTTGTTTTAAAAGCTATCTTAGGTACATCCGAGTCTTTAACTCGTAATTGATAATAGCCAGACCTCAAGTTTATCTTGGAGAATACGGTGGCTTCTCTCAACTGGTCAAACAAATCATCGATCCTTGGTAAATGATACTTATTCTTGATAGTCACCTTGTTCAGTTGTCGATAATCAATACATAACCTCATCGAACCATCTTTGTTCTTTACGAACAACACGGGGGAACCCCGAGGTGAAAAAATTGGCCTAGCTAATCCTTTATCTGTCAGCTTTTGCAACTGTGCTTTTAACTCCTTCAGTTCAGTAGGTGCCATTCTGTACGGGGCAATGGTAATAGGAGTCATCCCTGGCACGAATTCAATACCAAATCCTATCTCCCTTTCAGGAGGTAATCTGGGTAACTCCTCCGGAAATACATCTGGGAACTCATATACTATCGGAACAGACTCAATCTTCAATGCAATTTCCTTAGTGTTCATCACAAATGCAAGGTAGGCTTCGTATCTTTTCCTCATATATCTCTGGGCAACCATTGCTGTGATTACAACTGACGGCGAACCCAATTCTCTTTATTCAACCCATAGAATCTTACCATCCGGGCATTTCAACTTAATTTACTTACTGCCACATTTCACTGTTACATCATGAAGGGCTAACCAATCCATACCAAGTATTACATCAAATTCATCAAATGGTAACAACATAAGGTTAGCCGGGAAACAATAACCTTGAACCGTCAAAGGACAATTCTTACAGACTTTATCAACTAGAACCGACTTGCCTAGTGGGTTCAACACTCTAATAATGAATTCCATAGGTTCCACAGGTATGTTCATACTAGACGCCAATCTCATGCAGATATATGAATGCGTTGACCCCGGGTCAATTAAAGCAACAACACTTGTATTAAAAAGAGAGAAAGTACCCGTAATAACATCAGGAGTAGAGGCTTCCTCTCGAGCACGTATCGTATATGTTCTTGTCGGGGCTCGAACCTCTGATTTTGCAGCGTCTTTCATCGCAACTCGACTGCCACTAGCACTCCCAGGGTATTTCGGAGGTCTACCTCGTGGAATGGGAGCATTCAACTTCGGAGCTATTTCCACTTCTTTTTCAACTCATTTTGGGCAGTATCTAAGAAAGTGATTAAGAGAACCACAACTGAAACATGCGCTGTTTTTCATTCGGCACTCTCCGAAGTGAAATTTGTTGCCGCTCTTACACTTCGGTTTTTGATCATCTACACTCCCCACACTAGTCACCATCGGGGAGGAAGACTTTTGAACCTGTCGCTTAGAGCTTCTTGATCTACTTGAATATCCCACTGACGAAGTGGAGCGTTCATGCAGGCTTTCTTCGAGGAGAACGAGAGTGTTTTACCGCTAGACCTCTTGCTCGCAACTCAAGCCTATCTCTTAGCTTGTTTTCTTTCATTATTAAGTTCCTCGGCCTTCTTGGCTCGATCAGCCAATACGGAAAACTCCCGTATTTCCATGATCCCAATTAACAACTTGATGTCCTTATTCAAGCCTTCCTCGATGCGTTTACACATTTTCGATTCAGTTTGGACCCATTCAGTTGTGTACTGACTTAGTCGTACGAACTCTCTCTCATATTCCGCTACAGTCTTGTTACCTTGTTTGAGTTCCAAGAACTCCTTTCGCTTCGATTCCAAAAACCGTTGGCTAATATATTTCTTTCTAAACTCTGCTTGGAAGAAATCCCAAGTAATGTTTTCCTTCGGCACTGCCGAGGATACGGTTTTCCACCAATTGTATACAGTATCCTTCAAAAGGGACACAACATACTTCAAACATTCCTCGAGTGTACATGACAAATCATCTAGCACCCTCGTAGTGTTCTCGAGCCAGAACTCGGCTCTTTCAGTGTCATCATCAACTTTCGCTCTAAATTCCTCAACCCCATACTTTCTAAGCTTATCTACAGGGGCTTTACTGATTCTCACCGGTGCCATTCCTCGTGGAGATTTCTTAGATAATCCCCAAACCAATCATCCATCATATCAAAGAAGGCAGCTCGGGCCTCTTCTCGACCTTCTGACATCAGCCTTCTACTACTACTAGATACAACTCGCTGTACAGAAGATAGAGCATGGCTCTCGGCTCCCTTGGACTCATCTTGTGCTTGATTGGAAGACATTTACTATATTCAAAACAATTTAAACAATTAGGAGACGTCACACTATCAACATTCGAGTAATGGCATGTATAGTGAACCTTTAACATCCTCTACGGTAGTCCTAGCACCGACTAAACCATAGCTCTGATACCAATAAATGTAATACCCCTAACCCGTATCAAACACTGGACAGGGCTTGAGGCATTACCGGAACTTTACACTTTCAGTATACTAACTCAGGTCACAAAATTTCATTTGATTTTAAAACTTTTCAATCATGAACATCTCATCCATTGTATAGGCCTTCGAGACCTATAACATATCGGAAGGCAATGCGGGACAAATACGGGCACGTTCGATTACCGTTGGGCTCCTCAGAAAAATCTTCCTTAACATAAAGGAACACATGCCCGTGCAGGTGGGCCGTGTGAACTCACACGCCCCTGTATCTTGGGGCACGTCCATGCCCTTCAACCGTGGATCACACTAACTTATCAACACGGCCATGGAACACGCTCGTACTGCCTGCCCACGGACGAAACTGTCATTTTAACACGGCCATGACGCACGCCCGTATGGCATACCCGTGTACAACTTTAAGCTAAAATTTTAAGTGCAGGGGACACACGACCATAGCACACGCCCATGGGAGAAAATCGTGTGTCACACATGGCCTAGACACACGCCCGTGTGTCCAACCATGTGGACTCTAATAGGCTATATTCCAAGCCTAAGGTCGCCCTTTTCTACCTCTTATGCTTAGAAATTACCAAGTTTGAGAGAAAACATGATTTTACACTTGTAAATAATCTTAATAAAACTCATTGTATGGAAACCTCATATCATTGGTTTCAAACGTGATAGGTTATTTCCAATTTAGTGTTTATGGGTTCACATGTCACTTTAATTCATTCGAAATTGGCTCGTTCATGTGACTCATTGCCAATTGGTAACGACCCATCTATTGTAAATAAAACTATGCATAAATTCGTAGGTCATGGCCTACTTCAATTAAGCCAATTTTTGTGGCCATATACAAAGAGATAAACATATTTTTTACATGCCTTTATTTGGAAAATCAAATGACACATATAAAAAAATACTCAAAAATACTATACATGCCATTGAACAAAACAAACAAAGTCTTTATACCAAAGCTTGTCTAGTTGATAGTGTGTTGACTCTCCAATCGTCTTCCAATCCTTATGAGTCCTCGAGCTCTGTAAAATAGGGAAAAAAAGAGGGGTAAGCATTTACATGCTTAGTAAGTTCGAATAATCGGAAAGTAAACTTGCCGAGTAATTAGCATACATCCATACTTAATCCATGAAATCATCCATTATGAAATGATTTCCTATTACATGCACTCAATAAATGAGTTAGTCACATAATAATGTATCATGTAATTTAACTAGATGAGCTCATCATTCAACATTTCATTCATATGTGTATATCCTATGTTAATCTCATTGAGTTTCTAGGAAATCCCGATGGAATACCCAGTATCCGTTAATTCATACGAATGATCATTCCATATATGCACTCCCGCGAACCTCACATCATATGTCAGGATTACCAGTCCAGGCTAAATCCCCCATAACATGAGCTCGTAAGGTGATGTCGGGATTATAGGTCCAGGTTAAATCCCTTATAGCGACAAACACCATTAATGAGCTCGGATCTGAATTACCAGTCGAGGCAAAATTTAGACCCTAATCGGATTACCCGTCCGGGCTAAATCCGTAATGCATATATATTCTTCGGGAGGCTCGACCATTCAAGGATCACCTGTCCGGGCTAGATCCTTTTCATAATTGAGATCAATGGATTACCTGTCCAGGCTAAATCCTTACTGCAACACATACAGGATCTCAATTCACATGTAAAACATGGTTTATCCATCGAATCCCCTTTTTAATCTCAACCGAGATAGTTATCAACAAGTCGTTACCAAAGGTGCATTTCATGCATTTTCATACCATCAGTAAATGCAAATATCATGCATTTATAAATCATAAAATTATGCATATTAGGAGTTTACTTTAAGTTATCTGAACTTACTTGGTATTCTTTTCGGGATTGTGTTTCGGTTATTTCGAAACTTGCATTTATCACGATCGACTTTCAGAATTTGTTCCTCGGGGTTTATAATAGCAAAATTAACTCATTAATACCCTGCATTATACATTTCAAGTTTAATATCTACCCCCGGTCCAAATGACCGTTTTGCCCCTAACCTTTGACATTTTTACGATTTAGTCCCTAGGCTTGTATAATGAAACACCTTCAATTTCTATCTTACAGAAGCCTAACTGAACATTTATTTTCCCCATTTCTACGACACATTTACATCTTTTGCAAAATAGTCCCTATAAGGGTTTCTCATGGAAACCAACTTTGAAAAGATGTTTAACGCACATTTATCTTTCATATTCCTCCATAATCCATCAAAATACCAATAAATCATGCATGGGTAAATTTTTGAATATGAACCGTAGCATGAAATATGGGTAGAAATGGAGAGAGCAAGCTACCGGGATTTCAAAAATACAAAGAATATGAAAAATCGGGCTTGGGAGCACTTACTATTTAGCTTGGAAAGCTTGAAAACCCTAGCTATGGTGACCCTTGCAGTGTCAGCTTTTCCCATTTTATTTCATTAAAATGACAAATGACCAAAATGCCCTTATGCCTTTCTTGTAAAATTGCATCCATGCAAGCCTATTTTTGTCCAAAAATTTAAAATTTGGGCAAATTGCTCTCCAAGACCTTCTAATTCATAATCTAAAGCAATTTCATACAAATTGATTCTAGAATCCAAGTTTTGTAATTTATTCAATTTAGTCCCTAATTTCCAGTTGGACATCTTATATTCATGAAACTTTCACACACACATATAATCATATTCTAGAGCTCATAATAATAATAAAATAAATATTTTGATGTCGGATTTGTGGTCCCTGAAACCACTACTTTGACTAGGCCTTATTTCGAGATGTTAGATGGATAATTAGTTAAGTACAAGTGAATTGTCCCTAAAGTCAAGTAGTTTTGGAAATGAGGTATTAGAACCTCATTTCTGTAAACCGAGCCCATAAATATTTTTATTAAATATTTACATAGTTTTTATACAGGTGTATGTAACGCCCTAAAAATCTCTTATAGATTTATTTTCGTATGTTAGTGACACAAATATGTATCTGCTTCAGTGGTTAAATGCTTTGGGTGTGTGTGTGAGGTCTCAAGTTCAAGTTTTAGCTTGGACAAATTTTTCTTTTTAAATGAATAAACCCCTTTTCTAATCAATAGGATTATTAATAAATGTTGGTAAAAAATGTTAGAATGGGCTTGCTGGTTTAGTGGTTAAGTGGAGTGTTAAGGGGGTGGAGGTTTGGAGTTCGAATCTCTATGCAGTCAAGGGGATTTATTTTTACTGTTGGTGTCATGTTAGTGTTGTAGTTTGATCGAAATTCTGAGTATTTGAGGAGTGTGGGGTTGTTGTGGCATTGATGGGATTGTGGGGGTGAGTAGTGAGGATTTTGAGGAGAGATTTTGAGGATTGTGGATCAAGGGGAGTATTTTAGGGGATATGGGCATTATCTTGAGGAATTTCGACCATAATAGAATTTTTGGCTGAAAATTTTTCTTCCTCCTTTCTTTTTGTGTTCTGCCGATTTTCTACTCTTCATTTTTTCTTTCTCCTTTTTGTTTTAGCTGAATATCCCCACTTGCTGTTGTTTTTTTTTTCAAAATTCGGTTCCCCTTTTCTGTTTCCAAATTTTTGACGTTAGTTTCCTTTCCTTTCAAGCCGACCGTGCGTCATATTGCTCTTTTCCTTGGCTGAATATTGCTAGGTGAGGTTTGCTTTGCCTTCTGTCCCATTTTGGCCTTGCATTTCCCTTCTCATCATTTTCTTTTTCCTCTTATTGTCGTCACCCCCTCAGTTTTGCCTCTTTTTAGTCTTTGATTCCCCTTTTTGATTCGTTCTCTCTTGCGTTGCCGAATTGCACTCTGCTCTATCTCAGTAGGGTAAGTGATTTAGGTGTTTTGTTGTCTCGTTTTATAAGATACTAAATGAAGGGTAGTGTTTGATCGGTAAGTATGATTTAATTAAAGGTTGCAGTGAAATTCGATTAAAGGTTTAACAAAAAGGTTTTGTGACTCTCGTTTTAGGTGGAGACCAAGAGCTGGTTGGTACGTCGTCAAGGAACTAAGGGAGCAATTTCTGTTGTTTTCGGTAAAGGGGTTTCGGTTGTTGATCAATTTTTAACTTCGTTAGGCTTTGATTGGATAACAAGTTAAGTAGTTGATTAAATGATGTTTTGGGTTGAATCTAGGTTTAGAGTAATCAGAGTGCGGTTTAACTTCAAAATGAAATCAGGCGTGTAACCACAACACTGTAGATGGAAACCGGTGAAAAGCTGAAAAGTGTGGTTGGCCGTGTGACTAAACACGGGCGTGTGATCGACGAGGTAGGTTGTGTGTGAACACGGGCCAAACTGAATTGGGCCGTGCTGGCTACAAGGACGTGTGGGCCCATACGAGCGTGTGGAATTATTGGGCCAATCCGTGTGATCCACAAGGTGAACCACACAGGCGTGTGGAATTATTGGGCCAGGCCGTGTAATCCACATGGCCAAGGCCATTTTAAGCCATGTGGGCCACACGGGCGTGTGGGCCCACATGGGCAAACAATATGTGCTTGTGGGCCCATTTTCACTGTTTGACTTCTAAGGTTGCACGGGTCGCCTGAGTCCACTGTGGACCTACTGTAGGGTCGGGAAGCTTACCTAGACCCCTAATTAACTAAAATAACTGTATGACTGATACGATTGTGCATGTTATTAAGCATGATGATGTCCCACTAATTTGATATTGTATGCCCTGATTATATGCATGATATTATGTTATAGCATTTTATATTTGTATATTGCATTGCATTGCATTGGGATGGGGGTTGATATTGCTCGGAGGAAGTGTACTGAAAGGCCTCGAGCCTAATTTACTGACAGCTTAGCTATAAACTATTGTCTAGTGCTGCACTCGGTACTTTTTGGATTGTAGGGATGGATGGGTTGATTTTTTCCCCACATGAAGTGTAGGGTTGGATGGAGATGGTGTGTAGAGGTTAGCTGGGTAGGATTTTGTGATTGCATATCTATTACTATACTGATTACTGATACTGTAATGGGCCAAGGCCCTAATGCATGACTATTCTTGTACTGAAATGGGCTAAGGCTCTAACTGAAACTGAATCTGGTACTGAAAAGAGCTTAGGCCCAGACTGTAATTGCTTTCTGTCTGTTGTTTTATATGGGATTACACACTGAGTTTTTGTAAACTCACCCTTCTGTTTTATCTGTACAGGTAATCCCCAAACATAGGCAGATCGGTGTGGCCGAAGACTCAACTGGGCTACATGATCTATTTCATGCCATTTAGTACTTAATTATGATTTTGATTTTATTTTGGGGTATTTCACTGTATCATGGCCTCTTTGGATTTTTATTTTTAATTGGGATTTTTATTGTTTTGGTTTATAACTGCTAGTACTAGGGAAAATTCGAGTTTAAAAAAAACAATGTTTTAACAAAATACTCACGAGTATGTAAACGGTTTTATAAGCTTTCGCAGTAAATAAACGTTTTGAAAACTTTTGATTGATTAAATAACACAATTTTGGAATTAATAAGAAAAAAAACAAAGTTTCTAAACGGAAATTGGTTTAAGCAAAGCTACAATTTTTCAAACACACTACCATGTGACATCTTCTGATCTGGCCATAACGTCCAGGCCAGATTTGGGGCTTTACATTTAGTGGTGTTAGAGCCAGGTTGCAAAACTCGGCTGTGGATTTGGGTTTTAGGATTTTATGTTCTAACAACTATTTTTTTAATGATTTGAAATATTTTTACCAAATGTGTGGTACACCGAGTCTCCGGCACCGATCCTGTAAGTCTTCTGAACTGTTATCTGTTTAAAAACTGAAAATACTATAGATAGTATGTACCAAAACTACTATAGATAGATTGTACTGAAAACACTCAAGATAGTATATACTGATACTGCAGTAAAACTGATAGACATTGATTGACACTATGACGTTCGAAACAAACGTTACACCCCTGATACTGTTTTCATAAAATATTTGTTAATAAACACTGAAACTGTAAACTGATACATAAAACTGTTAATACAGATAAAATGCAATTAAACAATTAGCACTAGAGGTACTCGTGGACGGGGTATAAGAAGCCGTGGTAGAGGCCATAGAGGTGATGAAGCTGGGTCCTCATCATCTGGCAATCTGCCTAATTTGGATACTAGTGGGACATTGGCTTTACCTATGACTGAGACTGGGTCTCATGATCGAGCGGCTGGGGACGAAGCACTGTCCCAGGCTATGTTACTAATTCTAGAGAGGGTTGCTGGGCCCGATACTAGAGCTAGAGGCAACGGGTTGGTTACGGAATGACTCCGATCTAATAGAGCCGAGATTTTTAGGGGTGTCGTTGGGGTTGCTTCTAATGTGGCAGAATACTTGATTAAGGCCACAAAGAGGATTATGGACGATCTAGACTACACTATTGAGCAAAAATTAAAGGGTGCTGTATCGTTGTTACATGATGAGGCATATAAGTGGTAACTCACTATTAAGGAGGGCACTCAGCCCGAATGACTGTCCTGGGAATATTTTAAGACCACTTTCTAGGGAAAGTATGTGGGTGCCAGTTACGTGGATGCCCGTCGGTGAGAGTTCCTGAATCTGACTCAAGGAGATAGATCGGTGGCTGAGTATGAGGCCAAATTTTTTAGACTGAGCAGCTATGCGCGAGGTATGGTAGTGATTGAGTATGAGCGATGTGTTCACTTCGAGGATGGCCTCAGAGATAATTTGAGGGTTTTGATAGCTCCACAGAGGGAGTGAGACTTCGCTGCACTAGTTGATAATGTGAAGATCACTGAGGAAGTGAAGTGTGCTAAGTGCTAGAACCGAGAGAGAGGTAGGAGCAAGAGGGAGTGGGAGCCCTCAAGTTTCATTCAAAGGCCTAAGAAAAAGGCCAGAGTTGATGGGTGAATCAGAGTTGAGGCTCCTATTTCTGCTATTGGACAGCCGCCGTGTACTGACTGTGGTAGACTCCATCAGGGAGAGTGTTAGAAAAGAACTAGGGCTTGTTTGAGGTGCGGTTCATTAAAACACCGTATTAGAGATGTCTGCGGAGGTCTGATCAGATGCAAGCTTCTGGCATGGGTACTACACCACTACTGAGGGTAGTTCAGCAGCCGCCGAGAGGCCGTGGTCAAGACAGAGGTGGGAATGGTTTGGGCCATAGTTAGAGAGCACCGAGCAGAGGTGCTTGGCATGCTGAGGCGAGGTAGCCGGCTCTGGTTTATGCTGTACATCTTTTGAACATTATTACGTGTACATTCTTTATTTATAATGTACCTTATATTGCACTGATAGATATAGGATCCACTCACTCCTATATAACTTGTACCGTATCTAAAAACTTGGGTATATTGATTGAGAGCACTACGAGTGAGGTCACTATACTGAGTCTGTTGGGGCAGCTAATAAGGGTTAATAAACTATTTAGATATATCTATTTAAAGGTTCAAGGGATTATTTTTCTGGCTGACCTAATGGAGCTTCCATTTGGGGAGTTCGATTTAATATTGGGAATAGACTGGTTGGTTAAACCCTAAGTGTGCTTGGATTGTGCCACAAAAAGGGTTGTACTGAGAAAGAAGGATAGCGAGGTAGTCGTAATTGGGGAATGTCAGAATTACTTATCGAATTTGATTTCTACACTAAGGGCGGAAAAGTTGGCTCGTAAGGGGTGTGAGGCATATTTGGCCTACATCAGTCTTTTAGATTTTAGGGATTCTTCGGTTAAGGATATTAGGATGGTTAAGGACTTTCCAGACGTTTTTCCTGAAGAGCTACCTTGGTTACCTCTGAATCATGAAGTAGAGTTTGGGATTGATCTCCTTCCTAATACAGTTTCGATGTCTATCTCTCCCTATAGAATGGCACCGAAGAAGCTCGTGGAGCTTAAGGCTCAGATTCATGAGTTACTAGATCGTGGGTTTATCTGCCTTAGTGTGTCTTCATGGGAGCACCAGTTCTGTTCGTGAAAGAGAATGATGGATCCATGCATATGTGTATTGACTACCGAAAATTGAACAAGTTGATGATTAAGAATAATTATCTCTTACCGAGGATAGATGATCTATTTGACCAGTTTCGAGGAGCTTCGATTTTCTCTAAGATTGATCTCTGATCAAGGTATATCAGTTAAGAGTTAAGGAGGCTGATGTGTATAGGAGGGCGTTTAGGACTCTTTTTGGTCACTACGAGTTCCTGATACTGCCATTTTGACTGACTAATGCACCGACAGCTTTTATGGATCTGATGAACCAAGTGTTCCAGTCCTATCTGGATCGGTTCGTGGTGGTATTTATTGATGAAATACTAGTATATTCGAAGACTGAGGATGAACATGATGAACATCTCAGAGTGGTTCTACAGATTCTGCGAGAGAAACAACTGTATGCCAAGTTCAGTAAATGTGAGTTCTGGTTACGTGAAGTAACATTTTCGAGATGTGTGGTTTCTGTTGAGGGGATTAGGGTAGATCCTCGGAAGATTAAGGTGGTATTGGAATGGAAGTAGCTTAAGTCTATATCTAAGATCTGCAGTTTTCTAGGACTAGCAGGGTACTATCAATGTTTTGTAGAAGGTTTTCACATACTGCAGCACCTTTGACTAAGCTGCTACGCAAGGGTGTGTCATTTAACTGGACTGATGTACAACAAGAAAGCTTCGAGAAGCTTAAAACTGTATTGACTGAGCCCCTTATTTTGATATAGCCAGAGTTTGAAAAAGAGTTTACTGTGTACAGTGATGCATCACATGTCAGTTTGGGATGTGTGTTGATGCAAGAGGGTAAAGTGGTAGCGTATGCTTCTCATCAGCTTAAGACTCATGAGGCGAATTATCCGACGCATGACCTAGAGTTGGCCGCAGTGGTGTTTGCACTAAAAATCTGGAGGCATTACCTATATGGGAAAAAGTGTATCATCTGCACTTATCACAAGAGCCTCAAATACCTTCTCACTTAGAAGGAACTGAATCTTAGGCAGCGTAGATGGATTGAGCTACTTAAAGATTATGACTGTACGATTGAATACCATCCTAGTAAGGCCAATGTGGTGGCCGACGCATTGAGCCGTAGGGCTATGACTGATCTGGGGGCAATGTTTGCTGGCCTTAGTTTATTTGATGATGGTAGTTTATTGGTCAAACTTCAGGTTAAACTGATGTGGATTAAGCAGATTAATGTAAGCAGTTGGAGGATAAGTCTTTTGGTCTTCGCTTTCGACAAGTTGAGAGTGGGAATACTATAGGTTTTGGGCTGAATAGCGAATGGGTACTCTATTTTTTAGGGAGAATCTGTGTACTGAAAGATACTGAATGGAGGCAGTCTATACTACGAGAGGCACATAGTAGCCCTTATGCTATGCATCCTGGTGGAAATAAGATGTACCAAAACCTTCGTGAGTTATACTGGTGGCCAGGTCTTAAACAAGAGGTTACCGATTTTGTGGCTAAGTGTCTGACATGCCAGCAGGTTAAGGCTGAGCATCAGTTACTTTCGGGTTTGTTGCAGCCAGTCAAGATTCTGCTTTGAAAGTGGGAGAGAGTGACTATGGACTTCGTCAGTGGGTTGCCCTTACATCCACTAAGAAGGATTTAGTGTGGGCCATAGTGGATCGGTTGATCAAGTTCGTCCACTTCATACCGGTTCGTACTGACTACTCTCTGCGGAAGCTGGCTAAACTGTATGTGTCTGAGATAGTGAGACTGCATGGGGTACCGATTTCGATCATTTCTAGTAGGGATCCTCACTTCACGTCTTGATTTTGGAAGAAGCTACATGAAGCTCTGGGTACAAGGTTGGACCTCAGTATTGCATTCCATCCATAGACTGATGGTCAATCTGAGAGGGTGATCAGATACTGGAGGACATGTTGAGGAGTTGCGTGATTGATTTCTGAGGCAGTTGGGAGGATTACCTGCCGCTAGCAGAGTTTGCTTAAAACAACAGCTATCAGTATAACATTTAGATGGCACCTTATGACTCATTATATGATCATAGGTGTTGCACTCCTTCATGTTGGATTGAGTTAGGCGAGCGATGTGTTCTAGGTCTTGAATTGGTTTCTGATACTGAGGGTAAAGTTAGATTGATTCAAATTGACTGAAAGCGGCATCTGATAGACAGAAGTTCTACGCTGACTTAAACCGTCGTGAAATCGAGTATTCTATGGGAGACTCCATTTTTCTTAAGGTCTCACCATGGAAGAAAGTACTGAGGTTTGGTCGCAAGGGTAAATTGAGCCCTAGGTTTATTGGGCCTTACCTTATTTTAAAGCGAGTGGGATAGGTTGCCTACCAGTTGGAGCTACCCTCAGAATTAGATCGGATGCATGATGTTTTCTATGTCTCGATGTTAAAGCGCTACCGTTCTGATCCCATGCATATTGTTCCTGTTGAAGAGATCAAGCTTAGGCCAGATCTGACCTTTGAAGATGAGCCAGTTCAAATTTTGGATCATGATGTAAAGGTTCTGAGAAGAAAATCCATTCCATTGGTTAAGGTTCTATGGCATAATCATAGCACTGAGGAGGCCATGTAGGAGCCTGAGGATGCAATGCGTCAGCAATATCCTCATCTGTTCGGATCAGGTAAAATTTCGACGCCGAAATTTTTTTAAGGAGTAGAGTTGTAATGCCCCAAAAATCTCTTATTTATTTTCGTATGTTAGTGACACAAATATGTATCTACTTTAGTAGTTAAGTTTTTTGGGTGTGTGTGAGAGGTCTCAAGTTCAAGTCTTAGCTTAGGAAAATTTTTATTTTTAAATGAATAAACCCCTATATCTAATCAGTAGGCTTATTAATAAATGTTGGTAAAATATGTCAGAATGGGGCCTGCAAGTCTAGTGGTTAAGTGGAGTGTTAAGGTGGTGGAGCTCTGAAGTTCGAATCTCTGCGCGATCAAGGGGATTTATTTTTACTACTGGTGTCGTGTGAGTGTTGTAGTTTGACCGAAATTCTGAGTATTTGAGGAGTGTGGGGTTGTTGTGGCTGATTTTTAGGAGGCTAATGAGGGTGATTTCGGTCTTTGATGAGATTGTGGTGGGTGAGTAGTGAGGATTTTGAGGAGAGATTTTAGGGATTGTGGATTGAGGGGAGTATTTTGTGGGATATGGGCATTATCTTGAGGAATTTCGGCCAGAATAGAATTTTTGGCTGAAAATTTTTTTCCTCCTTTCTTTTTGTGTTCTGCTGATTTTCTACTCTCCATCTTTTCTTTATCTTTTCTGTTTTAGCTGACATATCCCCACTTGCTGCCGTTTTTTTCAAAATTCAGTTCCCCTTTTCTGTTCCCAAATTTTTGACGTTAGTTTCTTTTCCCCTTAAGCCAACCATGCGTCATCTTGCTCTTCTCCTTGGCTAAATATTGCTAGGTGAGTTCTGCTTTGCCTTCTGTCCCCTTTCAGCCTTGCACTTCCCTTCTTATCGTTTTCTTTTTCCTCTTCTTACTATCACCCCTCGGTTTTGGCTCTTTTCAGTCTTTGATTCCCCTTTTCGTTTAGTTCTCTCTTGCGTTGCCGAATTGCGCTCTGCTCTATCATTAGTGGGGTAAGTGATTTAGGTGTTTAGTTGTCTCGTTTTATAAGATACTAAATGAAGGGTTGTGTTTGATCGGTAATAATGATTTAATTGAAGGTTGCAGTGAAATTCGATTAAAGGTTTAACAAAAAGGTTGTGTAGCTCTCGTTTTAGGTGGAGACCAAGAAGTTATTGGTTCGTCGTCA
Source organism: Gossypium hirsutum (assembly GCF_007990345.1). Lineage (NCBI taxonomy): Eukaryota > Viridiplantae > Streptophyta > Magnoliopsida > Malvales > Malvaceae > Gossypium > Gossypium hirsutum. The sequence goes on from NC_053431.1 coordinate 62,163,520, forward strand.
ACGAACTAAGGGAGCGATAGTGGTTGTTTTTGGTAAGGGGGTTTCGGTTGTTGATCGATTTTTAACTTTGTTAGGCTTTGATTGAATAACGAGTTAAGTAGTTGATTAAATGATGTTTTGGGTTGAATCTAGGTTTAGAGTACTCGGAGTGTGGTTTAAATTCAAAACGAAATCAGTTGTGTAACCACAACACTGTAGATGGAAATTAGCGAAAAGTCGAAAAGTGTGGTAGGCCGTGTGATGGAACACGGGCGTGTGATCGATGAGGTAGGCCGTGTGAGACACACTGGCCGAACTGAATTGGGCTGTGTGGGCTACACAGCGTGTGGACCCACACGAGTAAACCACATGGGTGTGTAGAATTTTGGGCCAGGCTGTGTGATCCACACGGCCAAACAACATGGGCTTGTGGGCCCATATTCACTGTTTGACTACTAAGGTTGCACGGGTCACCTGAGTCGACTGTGGACCTATTATAGGGTCGGTAAGCTTACCTAGACTCCTAATTAACTGAAATGACTGTATGACTGATACGATTGTGCATGTTATTAAACATGACGATGTCCCACTGATTTGATATTGTATGCCCTGATTATGTGCATGATATTATGTTATAGCATGTCATATTTGTATATTGCATTGCATTGGGATAGGGGTTGATATTGCTCGGAGGAAGTGTACTGAAAGGCCTTGAGCCTAATTTACTAACAGCTCAGCTGCAAACTACTGTCTAGTGCCGTACTCAGTACTTTTTGGAGTGTAGGGATGGGTGGGTTGATTTTATCCCCACATGGAGTGTATGGTTGGACGGGGATGGTGTGTAGAGGATGGGTAGGATTTTGCAATTGTATTACTGTATTGATTACTGATACTGTAATGGGCCAAGGCCCTAATACATGACTATTCCTATACTTAGATAGGCTAAGGCCCTAACTGAAACTGAATCTGGTACTGAAAAGGGCTTAGGCCTAGACTATAATTGCTTTTTGTCTGTCGTTTTATATAGGATTACACACTGAGTTTTTGTAAACTCACCCTTCTGTTTTATCTGTACAGGTAATCCCCAGACATAGGCAGATCAGTGCGGCAGAAGACTCAGCGGGGCCACACGACTTATTTCATTCCATTTAGTACTTAATTATGATTATGATTTTATTTTGGGATATTTCACTGTATCATGGCCTCTTTGGATTTTTATTTTTAATTTTGGATTTTTATTGTTTTGGTTTATAACTGCTAGTACTAGGGAAAACTTGAGATTTCAAAAGAAACAATGTTTTAACAAAATACTCATGAGTACGCAAACAGTTTATAAGCTTCTGCAGTAAATAAACGTTTTGAAAACTTTTGACTGATTAAATAACACGATTTTGGAATTAATAAGAAAAAAAAGCAAAGTTTCTAATTGGAAATTGGTTTAAGCAAAACTACGATTTTTCAAACGCACTACCATGTGACATCTCCTGATCTGGCCATAACGTCCATGCCGAATTTGGGGTGTTACAATGTATTTAATTTTGGTCTGAAAAGTTTAACATTTGGATAGTTAATTAATAAAAAATGAATAAATTGTAAAATACGTAAAAGTTAATTGCTATTGAATTTCCTTAGCTAAAATGCATAACTAATGTTTGTTTAAGGTCTAAAGTGGCAATTTACCACCTTTTGCATGTGGGTGGACGGTTAATGCTTATTATTTGTTAAATTATATTTTATTTTAATGTTAAATTTTATTAAATAGTTAAGTAAATATTACAAAATATTATAAAACATAAAAAAGGGGAAAAGACATTATCATCTTTATTCTCCCCCTTCAACATAGGTTCTCCATGGATGAGTAAACTAGGCTTTCAATCAAGCTTGTTCTTCAAATTTGGTAGGTCGATTTTAACCCATTTATTGTAATTTCTATGTTTTTTAGATCGTTGCAACTAGGTTCAGCTAACCCGTAAGTCTAATTTCAAAACTATTAAAGATTTCAAAACTTTCCATTAGTAAATCTTAAATGTTTTTTTTATTAGAAAATGGTAGAGTTGGAAGCTATGTAATGTTTAAGTACTATTTTATAAGTGAATTTTGTTAATTTTGCATTTAGATACTAAATTCTGAATATGTCAAAAGTGAAATTAAGTTTATTTAAAATTGGATCTTCGAGGAGCGTAGAAAGACATAATTGAAATTAGAATGAAAAATGAAGCTCAATTGTGAAGATTATGTTTGTTTCGATTTTTAGGGACTAAATTAAATAAAATTTAAAAGTTCAGGGAAATTGTGTAAAATAAAATTTAAAGATTATAAGCATGAATTTGAGTAGTATTATGAGATTGGTATTGATATTTTGAATCTTAAATATTATTTAGATCAAGTTGTTAACTTAGGCGAAAAAGGAAAAACCACCGAGGAGTCCGTGGTATCTAAAGTGTTATTGTTTTGTCAGGTAAGTTCATATAGTATAAATAAGTTTAATTTGTTTTGGAATTATATCTAAATGTATATTAATGTTTTATTATAGTTTAAATAAGTAAGTTCATATAGTATAAATAAGTATGTTTGAATGTTAAAGAAATGACAAAGCTTAATTGGTAATATGTATGAATTGAATTGTGGTATAAAATGGTGTAATACTTGGTTTCAATGGTGTTTGATTTGAGTTATTGATTTGTTGGTGCCAATAAAGGCATATTGGTTGTTTGATAAAATGATTAGGTGAATTGATATTTTGGGCTTTGAAATATGCATGTTTTGTTGTTGGTTTGAATAGCATGAAATGACATTATAAGTCACTTGAGAAATTTGTATGAAAGCTTTCTCAAATAGGTCATTTATACTGCACATGGGCAACCACATTACCATGTCTCACAGACAGAGGGTTTGAAATGACCTTGTGTGCTACACGTTCAAGGTGATTTTTAGTTTACACAATCATAATTAGTTACATGACCGTGTGACCCAGAGTTACATGGGCACAAAATGTTAAATGGTTTAAGGAAACGGGCTTGTGGCTTTGCACCAAATGGCCTTAGGCTGTCACATGGCTTGGCCACACACTCGTGTGACCCCTGTTTTGCATTGATGCCTGTTATTTTGTAAATGTTTCATATTGGTCCCGATTTAGTTCCGAAGCTTCTCAAAGGCTTTCGTAAGCCCGATTAAGACTTGGTTTTGATTGTAATGCATGTTTAACATGAAACTAACATAGATTTATTGATTATTGAGTATTATTGACTAAATTGCTTGTGACTATTGATAAACCGTAATTTATACATATTTTTATCCCATGCTTAGCGTATTTACGGATGATTTCTCCTTAGATTTGGTGAATTCGATGCTCCTAATCCTTTAATTTCATGTTATATACTTAGGTGAGCATAAGAGAGTAAAAAGAGCGAGAAACAAGCCGAAAATGGAGAAAATGGACCTACATGGGACAACAACACGGCCTGGACTTCCTCACACGGGTGTGTCACATGGCCGTGTCAATTTGGTAGGATCGAAGCAAGACTTACACGGGTAGACCACATGCCCGTGCCTATTTAATAGCCTTGACCACGAGTTGGAGTAATCACACACGGGCGTGTCACACAGGCGTGTCCCTACCGAGCCCAAGTTTAATCCTATTCGGAAAAGGCCAATTTTTAGGGCTCTTAGGCAGTCAAAAGCGTATTTAAACACTTGAAGAGGCACTTAGGAGGGGGACGCAGAGTAGGAAGCAATGAATTACTCAAGGAAAGTCGAATGATCCATCTCAAGAGCTGGATTCATCATCAAGACTGGAGATCTCCCTTCAAGTTCTTTCAAGAGTTTTAGGTTTTCTTATGTTTTGTTATCTTTATGCTTTTGAGATGTTTTCTTTCATAAATATGAACTAAACCCCCTAAATACCTAAGGGGAATGAAACCTAAGATAGATCTTGTTATTATTATCTGAATTGTATGATAAATATTTGACTTGTTCTTAATTATGTGTTCTTAATTCTTGTTTTAATATTCCAGGATATTGATTCAAGTGAACGCTCTTATTCAGAGGAGGAATAGACCCTATTTAAGAGTAAAATTGTCATAATTAAGCGGACTTGATTGCGCGTCTAGAGATAGGGTGACAAGATTTTGCCAGATTAGGGTGAAACCTAATAAGGGAATCCATAGATCGAGATAATGCAATTCTAGGGTGTTAATTAGAAAGAGATTTCAATTATTCAACCTAGGGTTAGACGTTATTAGTCTCGAGAGAGATAATAATATAACTTAGGGATTTCTATGGATCAAGTCAAATGAATAAATCGTCTGATTCAGAGTCAAATAACAAGTGAAGTTTAGGTGGATTTTTCCTTAAGTATTGTCTCAATCAATCGAATTTTCCCAAAAGTATTTTTCTGAGTTTTTTTTCTGTGCATTCTTAGTTAGTAATTAGTTTAGATAACCAAACCTCTTAATTTTTAGGCTAGATAATAAAAAGGAAGTAAATACTAGTACTTATAGTTCCTTTGGGTTCGACAATTCGGTATTGCTGAGCTATACTACTGTTTGATAGGTACACTTACCTTAATCGTGATAATAAGTTAGTCTCAAGAACGATTCATTTATAAATATTTAAAACCTAGTACGAATATCACACAATCAAGTTTTTGGCGTCGTTGCCAGGGAACTAGGATATTAGGAACACTCGATTTTTATTACTTTAGCCATTTTACTTTTATTGCAATTTAAATTTTTATTTTATTTTCTAATTCTTTATTTATTTTCTTCTGACAGGTTTTTCTAGTTTATGACCAAAAGAAACCCGTCAGGACCACTACTTTTTGACGGTGAGATTGACCGCACAGTTCACAGAAACCAGAGAGAAATAAGGCAAAGCCTAAGATACACAGAGAACGAGCAAGAGGATGATACTTCAACCACAACCGAGGAGATGGATGAAAACCAAGAAAATCCACTACCTCCTACGATTGCTGCTGATCCAATGGATTTAGAAGCACTCTACGATGCATGGGAGAGATACAAGGACCTTTTGTGAAGGTGCCCTCACCATGGGTTACCGCTTTGGCTACAGGTTCAAACATTTCATAATGGCTTGAATCCATCGACTCGGCAAATGATTGATGCAACCGTTGGAGGAACTATCAATAATAAGACACTTGAGGTGGCTTACGAATTTATTGAGGAGATGTCACTGAATAACTATCAGTGGCAAGTTATGAGAACAAAGCCGACGAGAGTAGCCGGTGTTTACAATCTCGACCCAGTTACTATGCTATCTAACCAAGTAGAACTCTTAAAAAAAGAGATTGACTGTTTGTGTGGTTCTACTCAGGTACATCTAGTGATGAGGTACGATTCGAATGGAGGAGGAGCATGCACAAAATATCAACCCTTCAACCTTAGCATCGAGGAGGAACAAGTCCAATATATGGGTAACAATAACTCTAGACCCCAAAATAACCCATATAGTAACACTTATAACGCAAGTTGGAGGAACCATCCCAATTTCTTGTTGGGCGGTCAAGGAAATTAAAGGCCACAACATTTTCTGGGTTTTCAACAACCACCTTACCAGTAAGAAAAGAAGTTGAACCTTGAGGAGATGCTAACCAAATTTATCTAGGTGTTAGAAACTCGTTTTCAGAATACTGAGACAGCACTCAAAAATCAACAAGCATCAATCCAGGGGCTCGAAACTCACAGCTCACTAAGTTAATTCTGAACGGCCACAAGGTAGCCTGCCAAGCAACACTGAATCTAACCCAAGGGAGCAACTCAACGCGATTGTCATTCAAGATGAGGAAGGGTGAGTTGCAAAACCAAGGCCAGAAACGATAGTAAGCAAAGGTAAGAATGAGGTAGGCCAAAATGACCCAAAGCCGGTGAGTACAGAATATAAACCTCGTGTGCCATACCCCAATGCGACAAGGAAAGACTGATCAGACGAAGAATTTGGTAAATTTCTTAAACTTTTAAAGAAACTACATATAAACTTACCGTTTATTGAAGTCCTTTCGCGGATGCCAAACGGAGTCAAATTCTTAAAGGAGCTTTTAACAAATAAACGAAAGTTGGATGAGGAGTCACATGTGGAATTGAATGCAATTTGCTCACCCATATTACAGAATAAACTACCCAACAAATTGAAAGATTCAAGGAGTTTTTACAATTTCTTGTTTAATTGGTAGTTTAGATGTTCATCATGCATTTGCTGACTTAGGGGCAAGCGTGAATGTTATGCCTTATAAAATGTTTAAACAACTAGGTCTTGGGAAACCCAAACAAACTAGGATGAGCATTCAATTGGCTGATAAAACCATTAGATTTCCTAGGGGTATCATTGAAGATGTTCTTGTTAAGATCGATAAATTTATATACCCAGTAGACTTTGTTGTTCTAGACATGAAAGAGGATAGTAACGTACTTTCAATTTTAGGATGACCTTTTTTAGTGACTACTAGAATCATTATTGATGTTGGTACAGGTGAACTCACACTTCGTGTGGGAGACAAAACAATCACCCTTCAAGCTCGTAATTCGAGTAACACATCAAAAATTGAAGGTGGTTGTATAAATCATTCTACTAGAACTGATCACGTGGTGAAACCTTATGTGCAGGAAACAGTTACAAAGAATGTATATGAGCCATGTTCAAACAACAACAAGGGACATATCTATGAAGAACGGAGGCTACAAATTGAGGAGCTAGATGAATGGCGAACATAGAAACCGAGAACACCCGATAGGCCGAAACCCAGCCAGGATGAGCTCAATACCTCACCAAATCAACTTAAGGTTGGAGACAAAGTACTACTAGATGCAGTAGATCCTCGCATTACCACTTCTAAAACTAATGACAAAATTCCTCTTATGGCACTCAGTACTTTTCCATATGGTACAGTCGAGGTAAATCATCCCAAATTTGGCCCATTTAAGGTAAACAATACTCGTCTTAAACCTTATGTTGATAAAATTTATAGCAGGGATGAGGAGTGTAAACTCCTTGCTCCATCTTGACTATGCAAAAGTGAGGTAAGTCGAGTTTAGACTATAAATAAGTGCTTTTTGGGAGGCAACCCGAGCATTAACAGTGTTAATTTCTTTAAAATTTTAGTTTTTAACATCTAACATACTAACCGAATCATGGAATGCAGACTTTCTAAAGACCACACGGCTAGGCACACGGGTGTGTATTAGGCTGTGTGAAAACAGGGCAAGATTTTTTTCCCAACACGGGATACGATAAGTTGCCACGGCCGTGGGCGAAACTGCCAAAACAACACTGGCGTGCGACACGCTCGTGCCTTGAAACCATGGTTGGAACTGAGAATGGAACACGGGCGTGCGACACGCCCGTGCCCTCCACCCGTAGTCGACACTGTCAAAGCAAACACGAGCGTGGGAGAAGCAAACGAAGGAAGACACGGCCATGCGACACAGTCGTGCGACACAGCTATGCGACACGGTAGTGTGCGTCCACACGCCCAAGCCACACGGGCGTGGGTCGAATGTCAGACACGCCCAAGTTCAAAATTCGAGACACAAACGGAAAAAAATTAGAATATATATAAACCCCTCACTATTCATCATCTCCCTCCCCAAAAATCCCTAACCCTAGCCGCTGCAACTCCACACGCCTTACCCCACGCCCGTGCGCCGCCTACAACACCAATTCTGACGCCCCAAGTTCCTTCTTTTTGGTACAATGTCGTCCTCACATGGTAAGAAGGCAGCTGTTCCCACCTCGAAGAAGAGGAAATGAGCAGCATTATCCTTGGGTCCTACCACGGAGATTAGGCACCCATTCCTCCAGGTTCCCTTAGGACCCTAGGAGAAATTATATCAGATATTACGGGCCTGACCCCTAGGTGTAGGCTGCTGTATTGACTGGGCCACACTCGAGTAGATTCAATTGGCTGACGTGGTCTGAGCCCTCCTAATACTGACCCGTGGGGGCTCTTCTTCAAGATCATCGAGCCGACGTACCTCGAGTTTACATTGGAACTCTGCTTGATGTTCCATCTTCAGACCGTTATGACCAACTTCGATGATCCTGGAACAGTCTAGTTTTGCCTCGGTGGTCTAGTACGCCAGTTGAGTGTACCCGAGTTTGGGATTGCACTAGGTCTGTACACGGAGGAGTTTATGGACGACAATAACCTCGACACCCTCCACCGCCACATCCACTACTCCCCCTCGAAATGTTGGAGGGACCTCGTCCTTGCCTCGACCACCTACGATCCTAGCCGCTCCAAGGCATCGGCTCTCCCTCCTTCCTTGAGGTATCTACACGCCATCTTAACTCACACTCTGACAGGGAGACGAGAGAGCACTGGCATCGTCACCACCCACGACGTCTATTTGTTATGGAGTATGGCTAATGGGCACGTCATCGACCTCGCCTACTTTATTTCCTTCGCCATTCGCCACCAGACGGAGCGGCATAGGAGAGGGGTCATCTCTATCAGGCCCTATGTGACTCGATATACAGCAGCCCAATCATCTTCCCTCACTCTCATCGGCCAGATGTCCCACATGGCATCTCGAGCATGCTAAGCATGAGGATGATCGAGAAACGACATGGCATATACCCTCCTTAGTACCGCCTTGCCTAGTCCAACGAGGAGGAGGACCCAGAGGACATTCCTGATGATGTCCCTCCACGTCATGAGGATCCATCTACTCAGCCACCACCCCCTCTCATCCAGTTCATGCGGCGGCTTCATACGCTGACATCTCTGAGCGCCTTACTCGATTCGAGCAACAGTATTTTCAGCGCTTCGATAACATTGATACTACTCTACAGCAGATTTGTCTGCACTTCCACATCTCATCGCCACCCCCACCTCGTGAACCATCTAGCGATGAAGATGTTTAAAAAATTTTATTTATTATTTTATGTTTTTTACTTTTATTCTATTTTAAGACTACTTTTTATTTTTCTTTAAGCTTATTTTTATTAGGTTTTATAATTATTATTTTACAATTTTAAATTTCAGCTATTTCATTACGAGTAATTATGCTTCCTTATATTACCTAAAAAGTTCCTGATTCTATCATAGTTATAAAGAGCTCCAAAGCTCATCATCGCATAGGAACTAAAAACTCCACCGGGAAAGGTTCTCCATGACTGCCATGTCCTGCTCGACCACGACCATAGCTACCACCAGACATAATATTTTTTTGGCGCAGGACTTATGGACTAATGAACCTCTACCACCACCGGCATATCCTCCTCCACTCTCATACTGATTATTCTCCAAAACTCCAGTTCAAGGAATTCACTCATCATTCAAGAAGTTTCACTTCTCTCCCTATCTTATGATTATAAATCTATTTTTTTTCAATATATCTATCTTTGTACATTGAGGGCAATGTACATCTTAAGTGTGGGGGGTCTTTTATATCATCATTAGAAATCCCTGAATTGTGTCTTATTCTCACGTGAATCACTCATATCACTATTAGAATGAATTTTAATTAATTTATGATTTTTATTGATGTGTCTTGAATTAAAACAAAGGCATTTATGCATTGAGTGTTTAAACTTTAAGACATTAGGGAATCAAGCATGATAAGTTGATTTTTGAAGAATTAAAAACTTTTAGGTTGTTTTTTCCAAGTTTAGGTATTATCTTGAGTTGAAATTCACAGGTTTAAACATCAAAAAGCCATAATTTTTGTGAAATTTTGAGCCTTTAGAGCATCTATTATTTCTTTCATGCTCACTTTTATTGTTGCTTTGAGTGCATCAGTATTGATTTGTTATTCTAGAACTTGCTTGATTATGCATGTCAAGACCACACCATTTGATTTGATATGTCAAGATGATAAAGGCACTTAGGTTTAACCCACTCACTCCACAAAAGCCTACCTTCATGATTAACCCTAAGTGAACCCTTTTGAGCCTAACAAACCATTAATTGATTTACCCTTAATATTAATCCATAACCCATTATTGTTGAAATCCCTAATTTGATCCCTATTTTTGTCGAGATTTGATTTGAACTAATTGCTTAGCTATGTTTTGTTCTTCTATGTATTTGACTTGTTCTTAAAAAAAACAACAATAACAATACTTACATACATATTAGTAGTAATTCGCCATTTTTTGAGCTTGAGTGTTAATTCCATATTCTGAGAAGAAGCTCACTTGTATTCAACTGATGACTAGTCATTTTTCTAGCTAGGTAATTTTTTAATTCAATCTCGATTCTAACTTTTTCTTTTAGCTTGTGACCACACCCCCTAACCAAAGCCACATTACAACCCACTAAAGACCTTTTTGATTGAGGTATCATCTCAATATATAGTGGTGGAGATTTTATTTTCAAGCAAGCCTATGGTAATAACTTCTCATATTGACTAATGAGTGCTTTAATTGATGTCCTTAAACACCTTGAGTGATTTGAGTGAATCTTTAGTGATGATGTTAAACTCTGTGATATTTTGATCAAGGTAATCATTTAGATGAGGGGAGACACCTATGTTTTCATGATAAAATGCTCAACTTAGAATGTCTGAAACTTTGATGTACTTTTAGTTGAATTTTCAATGTATAAATACTTATGGATTATTTTGAGATATTATGGATAGGGATTATAAATTGAGAATAATTTATTTTGATCGTGAGTTAAGGATTTTGCTTGAGGACAAGCAAATGCTTAAGTGTGGGGGTATTTGATAAACCGTAATTTATACTTATTTTCATCCCATGCTTAATGCATTTACGAATGATTTCTCCTTAGATTTGGTGAATTCGATGCTCCTAATCCTTTAATTTCATGTTTTATACTTAAGCGAGCATAGGAGAGTAAAAAGAGCGAGAAACGGGCTGAAAACGGAGAAAATGGACCCACATGGGAAAACAACACGGCCTAGATTTCCTCACACGGGCGTGTCACACGGCCATGTCAATTTGGCAGGATTGAAGCATGAATTACATGGGTAGACCACACACCCATGCCTATTTAATAGCCTTGACCACGGGTTGGAGTAATTGCACACGGGCATGTCACACAGGCGTGTCCCTGCCGAGCCCAAGTTTAGTCCTATTCGGAAAAGGCCAATTTTTAGGGCTCTTAGGCATTCAAAAGCCTATTTAAACACTTGAGGAGGCACTTAGGAGGGGGACACAGAGTAGGAAGCAAGGAATTACTCAAGGAAAGCTGATTGATCCATCTCAAGAGCCGGATTCATCATCAAGACTGGAGATCTCCCTTCAAGTTCCTTCAAGAGTTTTCAGTTTTCTTATGTTTTGTTATCTTTATGCTTTTGAGATGTTTTCTTCCATAACTATGAACTAAACCCCTTAAATACCTAAGGGGAATGAAACCTAAGACAGATCTTGTTATTATTATCTGAATTGTATGATAAATATTTGACTTGTTCTTAATTATGTGTTCTTAATTCTTGTTTTAATATTCCAGGATATTGATTCAAGTTAACGCTCTTATTCAGAGGAGGAATAGACCCTATTTAAGAGTAAAATTGTCATAATTAAGTGGACTTGATTGCGCGTCTAGAGATAGGGTGACAAGATTTTGCCAGATTAGGGTGAAACCTAATAAGGGAATCCATAGATCGAGTTAATGCAATTCTAGGGTGTTAATTAGAAAGAGATTTCAATTATTCAACCTAGGGTTAGACGTTATTAGTCTCGAGAGAGATAATAATATAACTTAGGGATTTCTATGGATCAAGTCAAATGAATAAATCGTCTGATTCAGAGTCAAATAACAAGTGAAGTCTAGGTGGATTTTTCCTTAGGTATTGTCTCAATCAATCGAATTTTCCCAAAAGTATTTTTCGAGTTTTCTTTCTATGCATTCTTAGTTAGTAATTAGTTTAGATAACCAAAACTCTTAATTTTAGGCTAGATAATAAAAAGGAAGTAAATACTAGTACTTGTAGTTTCTTTGGGTTCGACAATCTGGTCTTGCTGAGCTATACTACTGTTCGATAGGTACACTTGCCTTAATCGTGATAATAAGTTATTCTTAAGAATGATTCATTTATAAATCTTTAAAACCTATTAAGAATATCATGCAACAAACTATTCTAGTTTATTGTTGTAGCATCCTATAGCTTAGGTTCAACGATTGGACTGGATATAGGGTGTTACAATAGGATTGTAAGTATTCACCTTTATATTTTGTGATTTGGGTGAGTGACCCTGGGACACGTTGGAGAGATAAGGGAATGTCGAGTTAAGATCTATTCACTAGGACATGTTGGTGTGGTAGAGAGTGTTTAGCTTTATGCTATTGTAACATCCTGAATTAGGGCCTAGTCAGAATAGTGGTTTTGGGACCACAAATACGATGTTAAAATAATTATTTTATGATCATTATGAGGTCTGTGAGAATAAGCATGTGTTGAAGTTTCATGAAGAAATTCAATGTGCAAGGTGTCCAATAGGAAATTATAGACCAATTTGAATAAGTTGCAAAACTTGGGTTCTAGAAGCAATTTGTATGAAATTGCTTTGGGATATTAATTAGAGGTCCTTAAAGAGTAATTTACCCAATTTCTAAGTTTTTGGACAAAAATGGGCATGCAAGGAAAATTTTGGAAGTTTAGTAAGGAAGGGCATTTTGGTTATATGGTAATAAACTAAATAAAAAGGGCATTTTGGCCATTTGGTAATAAACTAAATAAAAAGGGAAAAATCAAGATAAAATCAGCTCATTTTCTTCTCCATGCTGCCGAAATTCTAGGGGTCTCCATAACTAGGGTTTTCCAACATTTCAAGATTGATAGTAAGTCAATCGTAACATGCTCTTTCTATTTCTACCCATACCTCATGCTAGGGTTTATGTTTAGAAAATTACCCATGCATAAGATGTTTGTGTTTTGATGATTTATGAAGGAATTTGAGAGTTTAAAGGATGGTAAACAACTTTTACTAAGTGGTTTTTCATAGAAATGGCTTGAAGGACTAAATTGTAAAAGTTGTGAGAATGGGTAGAAAAATATAGAATGAAAGAAAAATATGGGCTGCTATAAGTGTGAATAACATTCGACTAGGCTTGGGTAGCCAAGTATTACATGCATTTCCTTATACGAGACTTAGGACTAAATTGTAAATATTGTGAAATATTAGGGGCAAATTGGTCATTTTGCCCAGGGTGAGTTTTAGGCCTAAAACAAATAATGTGATGTATTAATAATCTAATTTTATTGATATAGATCCCGAGGAACCAATTCCGGAGGTTGATCGTGAAAAATGAAAGGTTTCAGAATAACCGAGACACGAATCCGAAACGACTACCAGGTAAGTTCGTATAACCCGAAGTAAAATCTTAATAAACTTATAATGCATGTTCTTGAGTGTATGACAATTTAGATATTCATTGCATGATAATCCATGAAATGTGCTAGTGTAAATGAAAAGATGATAAATGTCACGGGTGAAATAAAAAGGGAAATTCGATGGATAAATTATGGCTTACATGACATGAGATCCTACATGTGTTGCAGAAAAGGATTTAGCCCGGACAAGTAATCCGATGATCTCAAAATAGAAAGGATCTAGCCCAGACGGGTGTTCTTTGAGTGATCGAGCCTCCCGAAGAATATGGTTGCATTAAGGATTTAGCTCAAACGGGTAATTAGATTGAGGACTGAATTTAGCCTGGACTGGCAATTCAGATCTGAGCTTATGAGAGCAATTGTTGTTAAAAGGGATTTAGCCTAGACTAGTAATCCCGACATTGATCTATGAGTTATTACTACGGGGGATTTATCTTGGACTGGTAATCCCGCCGTAAGACATAAGGTTCGCGGGAGTGCGTACTTGAGATGATCACTTGTATGACTTGACGGTAATTGGGCTATCCATCGAGATTTTTGAGAAATTCAACGGGATTAACATGAGAAATAAAGATGGAAATATTGAATTGATAAGCTCATCTAAGACTAATGATATGATGCATTGTTAGGAGACTAACTTGATGATTGAGTGCATGTGATAGGGAAACTATTTCAGGCTTGTCAGAATCATTGCCTAATATGGTTGTATGCTAATTAACTAGTAAGTTTACTTTCTAGTTATCTGGACTTACTAAGCATATAAATGCTTACCCTATTCTCTTTTCCCTGTCTTACAGAGCTCGTGGACTTGTGAAGATTGGCAGACGGTTGGAGAATCAACACACTATCGACTTGTTCCACTTTGGTATATAGATACTTTTATTTTGTTTAATGGCATGTATAGGATTCTTGGTTATTTTGTTATATGTTTCATTGGGCTAGCCAATGTAAGGGTTTGAATGATATACTTATTCATTTTGTATATGGCCATAGGATATGGCTCATTTTGATAAAGGTTGTAAACCTACTAATTGTGCATGTCATGCTTGAATATTTCATTAGATGGTTAATGCGATATACCAATGATAAATATGTGTAATGATACGAACCTGGTCGTATCATGTTTCGACACAATTCGACAACATCGAGCATGGCCTAAGCTCGAGGGGCCTAAGTGTATATAATTCAATGAGCTCAATTCAGCTCATTTCCAGCTCAATGAGCTCGTGTGCTTATTCGATGAGATTAATTCAGCTTAAATAAGCTCGTTTGAGCTCAATTTAATTTCTTTCCAGCTCGTTCTTTTTTCATTCGAATAAATTCAATATTAGTTATTTATTTATTTATTAAATTTAGTGCAGCTCAAATAATTATTATTTGCTTTGTGTTTAAAATTTGGACATTTTAATTAAATTTAAATGTGTCTTAGTTTGTTGCATATTTTAAGTTGTCTAAGCTAGGACAAATTTATTTCTTGATAAAGTGTCCAACCAAAATTAATGTGCCTTAGTTCATACATGTCTTTATTGTGTCTTAAGTTCTAGCCGAATTAATAAGTGGGTTAATATGTCTTAATGCAGCTGAATTAATTTGCCTTAATTCTATTTACTGTGTCCTTGAATTGTTTTGCAGCTAAATGCATGAAGGGAGCTGATCCAAGATACATGATTCAAGTTCATGAATAATTAGCTCATTAATTTAGCCAATGTACCAGCACATACATGTATAGAAAGTAGGGGCTGAATCAGTTAAATGCCAATTGCCCATTTATGTGCTCAAGACGCCATTAAGAATCAATTAAAGGATATGCATGACACCTTCACCTTCAAGAATGTCCAAGGGGGAATTGACACATAAATTCAGTACATTGAATAAATAATGTGCATGCACAAGGGGAGAACGAATCTACAAGGTACATGCTGCCATTCATGAACCAGCCCATCATTAAAACTTCCGTTAAGAGAGATGAATGTCCCATGCACCTAGCATTTGGCCAAGGGGGATTAAAGGGATCTTAAAGGCTGGACATTCATGGACTTAAGGATTCTTCATGGTTAAGCATGCATGCGCAAACCAAGGGGGAAGAAAGTGTCCATTCGGCTTGTGCATGAACCTACTGAATTCATGAACCATTTTTAATATATTAGTGTGAACATTTTTATTATTGTGTGAACACATAGATGCTGAATTTGAGTAGTCATATTTGTGTCTATAAATAGCTCTCTTGTAAACATTTTTTGGGTTAGACAACTTTTGATGAATTTTATATTATTATATTACTTTGTGAGTGTTCATACTCTCATTGTTCTCTATAGACCAAGTTGACTTATCAAGCAACCCTTGTGGCATCAATTCTGTTTCTCTCTCGAACTTATCACTTTTTTTCAAGTGAGGCATTCAGCATACTGAGGTTCCTATCTTCATAGATAGCTGGTCGAGGTTTATCATTAACCTATCCTTCTACCTTTCTATTGCCATTCTTTTCCATCCTAAGAGTTCTTATAAGTTTCGGGTTAACACACAATTGTTGCGTTAGTTCACTCTTGAACCTTAGTCAATCCATCTTTCCATTATCCTAGCTATTTGGCTTATTTCCCATTTGAATCTTTCTTCGTCCATTTCAAGCCTATTTTGCAAACCGTCTAAGCATACCCAATTTACGATCGGGCAACTATTACGACTCAACTCATTAAACTAAGGCAAGATCATTTCGTATCAAAGATGGTTAAATTGAGGTAAGAATCAATGTTTTTGATATTCCTGGGATTGTATTTTAGTGAAAATTCAAAAAAAAATGAAAAAACAAAAATTTGTGAAAAAAAGAAGAAGAAAAGAATATATGTTTTTGAAGTGTTAAAAAAAGGTTCAAAATTTGCAAAAAAATACGAAATTAAAAAAAAAGTGAATTAGTGTTCAAAGTACTTTCTGCTCGAATTTTTTATTAATTTTTCCTAAAAGCAAACCACCACACTTTCACCCTTTTCTTTTTTGTTTCTACCCACCTTTCATCCCAACATCACTCCCTCACCCAACCCAACGTTACTTTTGCAAACCGACTCACAATCAAGAGCTGATTCATCTAAGTAGCCATGGAGAACTACGAGAGGCGAACTTGAGCGGTAAAAGGCACGAGCGTGGTGAGATTATTCGAGTGTGTAAAAGCCAAAAAAATTGTGTGAATTTTTCTTTTTGAAAGAAATTGTGAGGTTTGTGTTGGCGAGTTTTTCATTTTCTGTTTTAATCACTTTTCTTTTCCATCATTAAATCATGAATCAAGAAGTGTTTTCAGAATTCGATTATCAATATTTGATGAACGAGATGTGTAGAATCGTGAACTCCAAATTTGACAAGTTGCATGAGCGGTTAGATTGAATCGAGGAAAAAGACCAACCATAAAGACTTTCTTCAAGTCAAAAAATAGAGTCAAGGTCGTCACGGAGACACGCATTTGATGATCATTCGAGGAGAGACTCATACCGAGATTCTTACTCATCAAGAAAGTCAAGACAGTATGAAGCAATCCTCGAAGTTGAAACCTATCAAAACTACCAACAAGAAGGTAGAAATTTTTATTCGAGCGCTTTAAAGTATTCATCTGCGGAGAAATCATCACGAAGAAGTGAACGTGTTTTGTCTAAGTATTCTTCCACAGAAAGTCATTCCCAAAGAGATGTATATCATGATTATTACTCAACGAAGAATTCAAGACGAAGCAAATCAAAGTCCGAGTATGGAGTCTATCACGGAGACAAATAAGAAGATCTAAGTAATTCATTGTATATGCAAATGTATTCATCCACAAAGATCCAATCTCGAAAATATGACCGTATTTCATATGTGGATACTTCATATTTTTCCCAACAATAGGTTTCTCATTTTACTTCTTTTATATTATCTCCATCTTGTAATAAAATAGAAAAAAGAGTGTGAAAGAAAAAAAGAAAAGAAAGAAAAAGAGAAAGTCTGTGAAAAATAAAAAGAGAATATGAAAAAGAAAAATGAAATTGAAAAAGAAAAAGAATTTTAACAAGAAAAGAAAATTGAAAATGAGAGTGAGTATAAAGAAAGAAAGAAAAATGATCAAGAAATGAGTGTTTTTGAAAAAGAAAGTGAGTTCGAAAAATAAGCGAGTGAAAATGAAGAACGGGAGTAAGAAAAAGCGAGGAGTGTTTCAATTAACCGAACTACAAGATCTTCTTGTATTGTTTCTTCTTTTAAGGTTTTTGAAGAATCGATTAACAAGTTCCATCTTCAATACCTTCCCAGGGAGGGAAGGTTCACATTGGTTGGCAAAGGTAATCCTAGTACACATGTGCCACAAGGTAAGGAAGGTAAGTGTTGTAAAGCGTTTCAATCTCCACCAACCTCTAATGATATGGTCAATTGCCATTCTTTGATTAATGGTGATGTGTTTATTTTAAATGATGGCAAGGAAATCATCACTCATGAAAATTGTGGTGTTGACGAGCATGTTGGTGAAGGAAGTATAAATCAGCACAAACAATTTTTGAATTTGTGTGTTAAAATGTTGCTATGTAAAACTCCTAGTCCGATTGTTTGTGATGATGGTATAACATTGCCGCCTTGTTGTGTAAATTCTACATGCTTGAGTAAGTTTGATCGAGTGAGACTTGAGTTTAATGATTATTTGAATGATTGCTTGATCCCGTCTTCTTTGAATAATATGAGAGGGACATCGAAAATCAAGAAACTCTTGTTGCATGTTGAATCAAGTGATCAAGCTCGTGTTTTCAAACTTGGAATTTGCTATTTTGGTTCGTTCTGTGGGAAACTCAAGCATCCTAAACTTTGTGCAAACAGTTTGTTTGATGTTTGGACTTTGACTAAGGAAATGAAATTCAATGATTCTGATTATCACTTAGATTCATTCCTTGTGTATGATGTGCTGCTGGTTATAAACTTCTTGATTCATCATAAAAGGGTGAGACTTGTCGTTGTTTTTGAATTACCACAATCAAAGCTACATGTTGTTGAGAAACTTGCTTGTGACATAGCTTTCAAAAGACCTCCCTATTTAGCTATGGTTAACTGTTACTCTCAATTTGTGGATATTGTTGTAAATTGAGGCATGAAGAATTGTTTACTGTATATGCTATGTGATGAAAAATCTATTGTTGACGCTGGATTAATTCAGCATTTGCAAACTTTGGATGTGTGTGTTAAAGGATATTCACATGCAAAGCTTTACTTATTTGATTATGTTGGTTTTGTGCAGCTTATAAATTCTTGTGCAACATTCTTTTGCATAAGCAAGTCTTTGTGGAAGAAATGTAACAGGTTTGACTTTTTGAATGTTTATATGCCCACATCTTCTTTGTTTCACTTGTGTGAGTTGTTGATGAAAGAAAAGTCTTTGCTTCTTGTAACAATGAATGACCAAAACCATTTGTTCAAGCCTGGAGTATGCGATCTCGAGCTGTTGCTAAGGAAAGGTGTGTATTGTAATTATGCTTGGAATAAATGTGTTGAATATTCTCATCTTTTCTGAATTTCATTGCTATCCATGAAAAAAAGGCATGCGAACATTGTTAGTTTGCAAAATCAAAATTTGATTTATGATTCTGGAAATTGCTCCATGTTGTGCATTAAAAGGTTCGAACATGTGTTGCGTGATAATGCTTTTGAATTGCCTCGTGTTCCTTTATAATATTGCTCAAGGAACTGAAAAGGTAAAAGGAAGTTTTGTTTTTGATCCCGATGACTATTGTTTCTTGTTCTTTATCAAGGGATTTCACTCCTACAATGATTTTCTCTGAGGTTGTGATTTTCGAATGATTTGTGATTTTGGTTGGCTGCCATCAAAGAATTTCTTGTTTCGTTATGATAAGGTGAAACCAACTTCTATCTTTGGTATCGGGATTCATTGCGGAAAGGTAAAATCAACTTCTGTTTTTGACCCAGGCATTGCTTCACTTGCTCAATTTTTGAAAAAGGTTTCGAAAAGTTCCTAGAAGTTTATCACTCATATTGTCACTAATCTATTCCATTTTCATGTAGGTGAAACTTCGAAATGGTTTCCTCCTAAAAAGGGAGGGCATGCGCATAATAATTTGTCTTTTCAAGATATTTGTGATTTTCAGGTTCTTAGCAGCCACTATGCCAATTCCCTCGACCAAAAGGCTAGTGATGATGCAAAATTTTTCTCAAGCAAGTGGCCCGATTTGGGGACAAATCGCTTTAAAGAGGGAGGGAATCATATGAACCCGGTCGCATCATGTTTCGACACAATTCGGCAACATCGAGCATGGCCTAAGCTCGAGGGGCCTAAGTGTAAAATGAAGCCTGAATTTAATTCAACGAGCTCAATTCAGCTCATTTCCAGCTCAATGAGATCGTGTGCTCATTCAACGAGATTAATTCAGCTTAAATAAGCTTGTTTGAGCTCAATTTAATTTCTTTCCAGCTCATTCTTTTTTCATTCGAATAAATTCAGTATTATTTATTTATTTATTTATTAAATTTGGTGCAACTCAAATAATTATTGTTTGCTTTGTGTTTAAAATCTAGACATTTTAATTAAATTTAAATGTGTCTTAATTTGTTGCATATTTTCAGTTGTCTAAGCTAGGAAAAATTTATTTCTTGTTAAAGTGTCCAGCCAAAATTAATATGCCTTAGTTCATACATGTCTTTATTATGTCTTAAGTTCTAGCCGAATTAATAAGTGGGTTAATATGTCTTAATGCAGTTGAATTAATTTTCCTTAATTCTATTTAATGTGTCCTTCAATTGTTTTGCAGCTAAATGCATGCAAGGGAGCTGATCCAAGATACATGCTTCAAGTTCATGAATAATTAGCTCATTAATTCAGCCAATGTACCAACACATACATGCATCGAAAGTAGGGGCTGAATTAGTTAAATGCCAATTGCCCATTTATGTGCTCAAGACGCCATTAAGAATCAATTAAAGGATATGCATGGAACCTTCACCTTCAAGAACGATCAAGGGGGAATTGACACATAAATTCAGCACATTGAATAAATAATGTGCATGCACAAAGAGGAGAACGAATCTACAAGGTACATGCTGCCATTCATGAACTAGCCCATCATTAAAGCTTTCATTAAGAGAGATGCATGTCCCATGCATCTAGCATTCAGCAATGGGGGATTAAAGGGATCTTAAAGGCTGAACATTCATGGACTTAAGGATTCTTCATGGCTAAGCATGCATGCACAAACCAAGGGAGAAGAAAGTGTCCATTCGGCTTGTGCATGAACCTGCCGAATTCATGAACCATTTTTAATATATTAGTGTGAACATTTTTATTATTGTCTGAACACATAGATGCCAAATTTGAGTAGTCATCTTTGTGTCTATAAATAGCTCTCTTGTAAACACTTTTCGGGTTAGAAAACTTTTGATGAATTTTATATTATTATATTACTTTGTGTGTGTTCATACTCTCATTCTTCTCTATAGACTGAGTTGACTTATCAAGCAACCCTTGTGGCATCAATTCCGTTTATCTCTCGAACTTATCACTTGTTTTCAAGTGTGGCATTCAACATACCGAGGTTCGTATCATCATACATAGTGGGTCGAGGTTTATCATTAACCTATCCTTCTACATTTCCATTGCCATTCTTTTCCATCCTAAGAGTTCTTATAAGTTTTGGGTTAACACACAATTTTTGTGTTAGTTCACTTTTGAACCCTAGTCAATCCATCTTTCCATTATCTTTATTTCCCATTTGAATCTTTCTTCGTCCATTTCAAGCCTATTTTGCAAACCGTCTAAGCTTACCCAGTTTACAATTGGGCAACTATTACGACTCAATTCACTAAACTGAGGTAAGATCGTATCATGTAATTAGTTGAATCACTAAGAAATGCTTAGGTCATAATTGGCAATGAGTTATAAAATGAGCTCGGTATAAAATGTGATTATTAGAGTGGTAATCCTTAATACAAAAAGGATAACCTAGCATGTGCTAAACCAATGAGATGAGGTTAACATGCAAAAGACTATGCCAAGGTAGGTTATGGACATATTTAGGCCATGCTAGATACCATTGAAGTTTATAAATGTGTATGGATGTTGAGGGTGACCCTTGGCTTGGAAAATAGCCTCCAAAAAGGTACACACGGGTAGACAAACGAGTATGTGTCAAGGCCGTGTGTGACACACAACCAACCCCTTAGGCATGTCGCTCAGCCATCTGTCCCCTGCACCTAGAATTTTTAGGTCAGTTTGCATGATAGTAAACACACGGGCAGAGACACAACTATGTGTCTCAACCGTGTGGAGGACATGGCCTAGCACACGGGCGTGTGCCTTGGCCGTGTGCCTTAAAATGAATAATGATGTCATAAACAGAATGTCTGAGTTTTTAGACACGGGCAATGACACGGGCGTGTCTAGGCCGTGTGAGGGACAAGGGCCAGAGACACGGGCGTGTGCTTGGCCGTGTGAAAACCCTTGTAGGTTCAAAATAGAAATTAAATCCAATAATTCAACACAGGTGAAGGGCACGGGCGTGTCCCCAAGCACACGGGTGTATGCTTTGCCTTCACACAAGCATGTGAGGCATAACCCTAGGAATTTTCTAAATAGTCCTTGGTTTAGTCCCGGACCGCTAATAATGTACGATTTGGGCCTCGTAGGTCCATAATAAGGACAATATAATTTTGTTTAATTGGTTTTAATTTAGAAATAAAATTTTATAGCCCGTTTTTTCAGAATGATCTTGTTTGCAAGTTGTAATGCCTCGTACCTAATCCCGGTCTTGGGTACGGGTAAGTGTGTTACATTTAGTGGTATCAGAGCTACAGTTTAGTCAATTCTCGGACTAACAAAGCATGTCTCGAGTCGAGCTGTAGATGCCATTATACAAGTTATGATAGTGTGGCATCTTCTAAATTTTTAATTGTATTTGAATATAGTAAATGTCTTCCAATCAAGCCCAAGATGAGTCCGAGGGAGCCGAGTGCCATGCTCCAGCTTCCGTACAATGAGCTGTTTCTAGTAGTAGTAGAAGGCCTATGTTTGAAGCCCGGGAAGAGGCGAGAGTAGCCTTTTTTGATATGATGGATGAGTGGTTTGGAGAATGCCTGAGGAACCACCCTGAAATACCACGTCCACCTCCACCTGCTAACCGACTTGATGAAGTACCAAGGGTTGTTGAACCAGTGAGAATTGGTAAAGCCCCAGTGGACAAATTTAGAAAATATGGGGCTGAAGAGTTTAGAGCTAAGGTTGATGATGATGCTAAACGAGCTGAGTTTTGGCTCGAGAACACTACGCAGGTTTTGGATAAGTTGTCATGTACACTTGAGGAGTGTTTAAATTGTGTTGTATCTCTTCTGAAAGATACTGCATACCACTGGTGGAAGACGGTATCCTCAGTGATACCAAAGGAAGATATTACATGAGAGTTCTTCCAAGCTAAGTTTAAAAAGAAATACATCAGTCAAAGGTTTTTAGACTCGAAGAGGAAGGAGTTCCTAGAACTCAAACAAAGAAATGAGATCTTATCATAATACGAAAGAGAATTCGTAAGGCTGAGTTAGTATGTAACAGAAGGGGTCCAATCAGAGGTAGAAATGTTTAAGCGCTTTGAGGAAGGCCTGAATGAGGAAATTAAGTTGCTAATTGGGATTCTAAAAATATGAGAATTTACCGTATTAGCTGATCGGGCCTAGAAGGCCAAAGAACTAAATAATGAAAGAAAGCAAGCCAAGAGAGAAGCTCCAGTTTCGAGTAAGAGGTCTAGCGGCAGAGCACACTCCTTCCCCACAAAGAAATCGAGAAGTCATCAAGAACGCTCCACTTCATCGGTAGGATATTCGGGTAGAGCAAGAAGCTCCAAATGACATAACCCAAAGTCTTCTTCCCCTATGGAAACTAGTGTGGGAAACGTAGATGATCAAAAGCCAAAGTGTAAAAGTTGCAACAAATTTCACATTGGTTAGTGCCAAATGAAGAGTAGAGCATGTTTTAGATGTGGGTCTCTTGACCACTTTCTTAGAAATTGCTCGGAGCAAGCTAATAAAGAGGTTGAATTAGCCCTGCAACCGAATGCTCCTATTTCTTGAGGTAGACCCCCGAGACATCCCAGAAGTGCAAGTGGCAGTCGAACTATTTCTAAGGATGCTACTGCAAAATCAGAGGCTCGAGCCTCGACAAGAACTTATGCAATACGTGCTCGAGAGGAAGCCTCTGCTCCCAATGTCATCACGGGTATTTTTTCTATCTATAATACTCGTGTCATTACCTTAATTGATTCAGGGTCAACCCATTTGTACATTTGCATGAACTTGGTGTCTAGCATGGATATGTCCGTAGAACTTACAGAATTTGTGAGTAAGGTGTCAAACCCTCTAGGTAAGTCAGTCCTAGTTGATAAAGTCTGTAAGAATTGTCCCTTGACGATTCAAGGTCATTATTTTCTAGCTAACCTTATGTTATTGCCATTCAATGAGTTTGATGTAATACTTGGCATGGATTGGTTAGCTGTGCATGATGTGATTGTAAATTGTGGTAGCAAGTATATTGAATTGAAATGCTCAGATGTGAGATTCTCCGGATTGATTCAAGTGAGTTGGATACTCCGCCGGTTGTAATTACCTCAATGATGGCTCAAATGTGACAGTCCTAATTCGACCCTAGTCGGAATGTGGTTTCGAGGCCACAAGACCGAGTCCCAAAATTTATTTAAAAATTTGGTTGCATATCCTCTATGTGTATTAGTGCATGTGTGAAAATTTGATGTTTTAATTTAGACTTATGAATGTGAATTTCATGTGATTGACTTAGTTGAGAACTTAAGAAAATATGATAGGGGGATATGTAAGGACCAAATAATAACAAAGTGAGGAAACTTGAGTTTTCATGTCAAATTGCCCAAAAACCCAAGTAGTGGCCGGCCAAGCCATGATGCCCATCCACTAGGTTGAATTTCAATGCAATTCTTTTATTAGTTAGCAATTAAAATAAATTAAAGAAAGGAATTAAAAAGAAAAGATGAATAAAATAAGGAAGGAAGATGGAGTATTCATCTTCTTTCTTTTCTTGCAATTGCCGTGAGTTAGGAGAAGGAAAGAAGAAATGCTCTAGACATTCGGCCAACTCAAAAGGGGTTGATTAAGCTCAAGAAGTTAAAGGAGGAGAATCAAGCAAAGGCAAAGGAAAGAACATCGAGTAGCCGAGTTGGAACCGTTTTACCCAACACAAGGTAAGTTATTAAGCATATATTTTGTATTGATTTAAATAATCATAATACTTATGTACTTATGCCGAATGGGATGATATATAAATGCATGTAGTGACAAAATTATCAATTGTAAAAAGAAGTGAGATGTATTGAGTTGTTGATTTCGGCACTAAGTGTGCGGGTATAAACATTTACGATAATGAGATTGGCACTAAGTGTGCGAGTTTAATTGTATAGCACTAAGTGTGCGAGTTTGACTATTAAGCACTAAGTGTGCGACTTTATTGAGTAAATCATGGACAGCGGAATGAGTAGATATTTTGAGTTCATAAGGAATAGACGTTATGTTTATATTGGAACTGAGCTTGGTAAGTCTTGAACCTATGTGGTGATTATATTTGAAGTTAGGAACATAAAATTATTGTGGAATAGATGAAATGCTATTATTAGTATAATCTAAATGAAAATAAAATGATGTGTGAAATATCATATCGAATATCATACGAGATGTCAATGGAGGCTTGGCTAGTTGTGAGCATGTAATGATAAATGTGCGTGAAATTATAGCATAGTCGGTATGGATGGAGTACCTAATCTTGCATTATTTGTTTTCTTTGATATTTTATAAATGGACAGCAGTGTAATGCTTATGACTTACTAAGTTATATACTCATTCGGTGTATTTATTTGTCACTTATTTAGGTTCCTTTGATCCATTTTGTGTGCTCTGGACCATCGTCGAAGTCATCACACCAGCTTGCAACTTTTTGGTATCTTCTTCTTAGTTGGTCTAAGAGAACATTTCAGCATGTATAGGCTATTATGTTTTGTTTGAACTTTGGTATGTATACTTTTAGCCATGCGAAAATGGCATAAATGTTAAGTTAGATTTGGTCTTATGATACTTAGTTATAAGCAATAGTCAAAGTCTATTTGATTATTATGCCGTTTGTCATGGCTAATCATTTCCGGTGTTACACTTACGATATGGTTATTGAGTAGTAAGGAAATGCTTGGTAATGATTAACCTTTGGTATGGCTAGTCATGATCATACTTGGTGATATGTTTGTTAAATTACTCTAATAGGTAAAATTTACTCTAATAATAGATGCAGACAACAGTAGTGATGTGAAATTGAAAAATCACTAAAAATAGTAGAAATGGAATTAAATAATGAATAAATTATGGAAGCGAAGCTTGATGAGTCTTTTTTCACATGGAAGAAGTAAAACAAGAATATGAGCTATATTGTATGAGATATTTAAAATCTTGTGAAACAGGGCCAGAACGATTTCTGGATCCCCTGTTCTGAATTTGGAAATTCACCATAATTTCTACAAGGATAATTAGAAGTCATACATTATATGTACAGATTCCTTATTGAGCCTAGTTTTATTAGGGACAAACAGAATAGTCATTGAATCTCTTTACAGAGAGATATCTGGTTCATAATACATAGAGCTGAGAGTAGTCGAACCCTGAAATAGGGGAGACTTTAACTAATAAACTGTACTAATTGGACAGACCAAAAATTGTGGAAAAATTTTAGTAGATAGAAATATGAGTCTAGTTTCAGGAAAAATTTTCGGAATTAAATTTCGAGTTTCAAAACTCAAGATAAGAATTTTTAAGTGACTATAACGCAGATTGACAGTTTGTCTGGGAGTTTTAAAATAAATTGTTTGAGCTGTATAAGTGATGAATTAAGCCAGATTACACCTCGTGTTCGATCCCAGTGACGGCCACGGTTTTGGGGTGTTACATCAAAGGTATATGAGAAAAATATATGAAGCCTACCCCCGCTTTCATGTTGAATATTAAAGAATCTGAGTTGAAGTTGGAATCGGTATCGATAGTATGCGACTATCCGGATGTGTTTCCAGAAGAGCTACCCGGATTACCTCCTGTTAGAGAAGTAGAGTTTGGTGTTGAGCTGGTGCCCGGGACAGCTCCTATCTCTATTGCTTCGTATAGGATGGCACCAACCGAATTGAAAGAGTTAAAAGCACAGTTGCAAGAACTGACGGATAAAGGTTTTGCAAGACCGAGCTTTTCACCTTGGGGTGCTCCAGTATTATTTGTAAAGAAGAGAGATGGTTCGATGAAGCTATGTATAGACTACCGACAACTTAACAAGGTAACTATCAAGAACAAGTATCCGTTGCTAAGGATTGATGATTTGTTTGATCAATTGAGAGGAGCCACTATATTTTCAAAAATAGATCTGAGATCCAGTTACTACCAGTTACGAGTTAAAGAGTCAGATGTGCCTAAGACTGCTTTCAGGATGAGGTATGGTCATTTCGAGTTCTTGGTCATGCCTTTTGGTCTAACGAACACCCCAGCTGCGTTTATGGACTTAATGAATCATGTTTTCTGACCATACTTGGACAAGTTTTTTGTGATATTCATTGATGATATAGTGATCTATTCCCGTAATGAGTCCAAGCATGCTGAGTATCTGAGGACATTTTACAGACCTTGCGAGACAAGAAATTGTATGCTAAGTTCAGCAAAAGCGAGTTTTGGCTTCGAGAGGTAGGATTTTTGGGTCATATTATTTCAGGCGATGGCATCCGAGTTGATCCGAATAAGATATCTGCTATTCTCGAGTGGAAGTCACGGAAGAATGTAACCGAGGTTAGAAGCTTTTAGGGCTTGGCTGGCTACTACCGATACTTTGTGTAATAGCCTAAAATTAGGTCTAGTTGGAATAGAGGTTTCGGGACCACAAAATTCGAGATAGAAATAATTATTTTATGATTATTTTGAGGTCTATGATATGATTGTATGATTGTGTGAAAATTTCGTGAAGAAATTCTATGCATAAAGTGCTCAATTAAAGTTAGGGACTAAATTGAATAAATTGCAAAACTTGCATTCTAGAAGTTTCTAGTATGAAATTGATTTGAAATATTAATTAGGAGGTCTTAAATAGCAATTTGACCAATTTCTAAGTGATGGAAAAAATTGGACATGGATGGAATTTTTGAAAGTTTAGTAAGGAAGGGCATTTTGGTCAATTGGTAATTAAAAGAAATAAAAAGGAAAAATAAAGCCAAAATTGACTCATCTTTTTCATGGAGGCCGAAATTAGCATGGGGGAAGCCATGGATAGGGTTTTCAAGCTTTCCAAGCTCAATAGTAAGTCCATTCTAACCCCATTTTTCAAGTTTTTTACGTTTTTGGAATCCCGGTAATTTGATTAAGCTTATTCTAGCAATAATTTAAGCTAGGGTTCATATTTGGAAAAATACCCATAGATGAAATGTGTTTATTTTTCTAATTTATGATAAAATATGAGGTTTTAAATTATGTTAGACAACTTGTGCTACTCGTTTTTGAGTGAAAACGAGTAAAAGGGCTTAATCGGTAAAAATACCTAATAGTCATAAGTATATGTTAAAGTGAGAATTTGATGTTGCCATAGAAGGGAAAAGTGATCAGCATTTCATAAAGCATAAGAATAAGGGATGAAGTTTAATTCCCGAGCCTAGGGGAAAAAGTGTAAATATGCAAACGTTTAGGGGCAAAATTGTAATTTTTCCAAAGTTTGAGTTAAGAACTGTTTTGAATAGTACATTAACTAAATAAGTAAAATATGATGTTTTAGATCCCGGAAAATGAGATTTGAACCTAGAATGAGAGAAAAATCGAAAATTGGGAAAGTTGGTTAAGTTCATATGTATAATAAGCATTAATTTATGCATGTTTCAATGTAAAATTGATATATTTATTATGATTTCCGAGGTGTTGAAAGTATGTAAGTTGGTATGATAGTAATACAGTAATAATGCTGTAATTTATATTTGAAAGTTAAATTTAGTGAATTAATTGAATTATGTTAAATTAAATGATTATGGTGCCAAGTTTATGAATTGATTTAAAAATATGTCTATGGTACATGAAGTGCATTGAATTATCATACATAAATGTGATTTCTATGATTATGGATATTATGGGAAATTGTAAGTTCATATGATTTTTAATAAGGCAATGTGTAATTTAATGTTATTGCCTTGATATTAAATGAGATGTAAGTTTATATGTAAGTAATACATCAATATTACTTGTATTATGATATTTTATAATAATATTGGAAATATGTTTGTGGATAATTACTTGATTGGTGAAATTTTTGGAAAAGAGAGAGAAATCCCGGTTGAACCTTCAGAAGGATTGGATGATACAGATAGCATGTAGCTAGGTCACATGTATGGTGCTGAGTGCACATCATGTGTACAAGAGAGCTACAAGACATTATGATGTAGCTAGGTCGCATGGGAGATACTATGTGTACACCATGTAGACAAGAGAGCTACGGGATATATGTAGCTAGGTCGCATGCGTGGTTCCAGGTGAAGGACACCATGTAGACAATAGAGCTACGAGATAAATTGGCTAGGTCACATGGGTGGTACTGAGTGTTCACCATGTGTACAAGAGAGCCGAACTATATAATGGGTGGAGCTATGTGCTGAAACCACCAAGTATCAAGGATTGATCCGAAGTGTTCAACGGGAGACTCTCTATGTATTGCTTTGTGAGTTTTGTGATGAATAAGAGACTGAATAAGATATAAAATTAAAGCTTAATGAGTCTGTCTTCATATAAAACAAACAGATAAAGAAAAGGAGTTCTATATTTTGAGATATTTATGTTTTTGTAAGACTAGTTCAGAATAATTACCTGATACCCTATTCTGACTTTGGAAAATCAAAACAATTTGGATAAAAATAATTAGAGGCTTAAAATTATATTTTTAAAATACCTAATAAGTCTATTTTCAAGATAAATCAACAAGAACATTATCCGAGTTCTGTACAGTGAGATAATTAATTTTTAGTGAAGAGAGGTCAGAACTATCAGAAAGTGAAATAATATAAATTTTATTGAATAAACTGTGCTAATTGGCTAAACCAAAAATTATGAAAATTTTATGGTGAAAAGATATGTGAGTCTAGTTTCAGGGAAAATTTACGGATCTTAATTTGGAGCTCTGTAGCTCGAATTATAAATAAGTAAGTGACTATGACTCGTGTGGACAGTTTGATGTGAGCATTTATTATTAAATTGCGAAATCGTACTTACAAGAATGCTATATACATTAAGGATGTGGAATGGAGAGGAGGAGGAGGAAAATAAATATATGTGGAATAAATGGAAACTATGGTATATGAAATATTGATATAATGAAATAAAGGATATGTGTTTATAAGAAAACAGAAAGAGAATGATATGTATCATGACATGTATATATATATACTAGTCTCAATGTAATGCTTGTTGGGTATGGAGTTGAATTGAATTGTTTCAGGCAAACATGTTATTTTGCACATCTGAATTGTGATATTTTATAAAGATATGATCTTGTTTTAAATATGAATGCTTGATGATTAAGCTGAAGATATTTGGTAAGATGATAATCTTGGTATAAATGTATAAGTGGTACTATAATAAACAAGGTAAAATGAGTATGAGAGACACATGTATGATGACATACAAATGCTATGTTTGTGGTTTAATTGAGAATATTTAATCATTAAATGAATACCATGTTATATGCTTTTGATTTTGTATAAGTGTGTAAGAGATTAAGGTTGACCAAAGCTTGGAAAATAGCCTAGGTATATTCCACACAGGCAGAGACACGACCATGTGTCTCAGCCGTGTATGGAACACGACTTTGGGACACGGGCATGTGGAGCCTTAAAGCATGAAATTTCCAAGATTTTCGTAAGTTCTCGGTTTAGTCCCGAATCCTTTCTAAAGTATGTTTTGGGCTTCGTAGACTCAAATAAGGGACTATGTGTAAGTGAATGAATGTTTTGAAATATGAATGAAATTTTATGGCCCGTATTTTAGTTTAGTGTTTGTATGTTTGTCTGGTAATGCTTCGTACCTTATTCCGGCCTCAGGTACGGGTAAGGGGTGTTACACTTTGTAAAAGGATTTTTGATGATTGCAACTCCTTTGATAAGGTTGCAGCAAAAAGATGTTAAGTTTGAATGGTCAGAGAAGTGTCAGCAGAGTTTTGAGAGACTAAAGACATTGCTGATCGAAGCTCTAGTACTAGTACAACCTGAGCCGAGAAAAGAATTTGTGGTTTATAATGATGTGTCCTTGAATGAACTGGGCTGCGTACTGATGCAAGAAGGTAAAATGATGCCTATGCTTTGAGGAAATTGAAGCCACACGAGAAAAATTATCCAACACATCACTTGGAGCAAGCAACCATTGTGTTTGCCCTGAAGATTTGAAGACACCATTTGTAAGGTGAGACGTTCCGTGTATTCACTGATCACAAGAGTTTGAAGTATTTGATGACTTAAAAGGAATTGAATCTGAGACAACGAAGATGGTTAGAGTTGATTAAAGATTATAAGTTGATAATTGATTACCATTCGGGAAAGGCGAATGTGGTTGTTGATGCACTGAGTAGAAAATGCTTGTTTGCTTTGAGAGCTTTGAGCACGTAATTGACTTTGTTGGATGATGGTTCGGTTTTGGAAGAGTTAAGAGCCAGACCGACATTTCTACAAGAAATTTGCGAAGCTCAGATCAATGATAGTGACTTGCAAGCCAAGAGAGCTCAATGCGAGTCAGGCACTGAATCAGATTTTCGGATTGGTTTTGAAAGTTGCTTGATGTTCAGAGATAGGATTTGTGTACCAAGAGATGACCAGCTTATTCAGAAAATTTTGCAAAAGGAACATGATAGCCGTTTATCTATTCATCTGGGAAGTACCAAGATGTACAACGATTTGAAGAAAATGTATTGGTGGAATGGCATGAAAAGAGACATCTCCAAATTTCTATCGAAATGTTTGATATGTCAGCAAGTCAAAGCTGAACGCCAAGTACTTTTAGGTTTGTTACAGTCTATGATGGTCCCCGAGTGGAAGTGGGATAGGATTACTACAGATTTCGTGACGGGATTACTGTTGACCCCGAAAAAGAAATACGCTGTTTGGGTTGTGGTTGTTAGGCTAATGAAGTCGACTCACTTTATTCCAGTACGAACTGACTACTCACTTGACAAGTTGGCCGACTTGTATGTATCTGAGATTGTGAGATTACATGGGGTACCATTATCGATTATTTCAGATAGGGACCCGAGATTCACTTCGAGATTTTGGAAGAAGCTGCAAGAAGCCTTGGGTACGAAGTTGAATTTTAGTACGGCATTTCACCTGTAGACTGATAGTCAGTCTGAGCAGATGATTCAGATTCTTGAGGACATGTTACGGTGTCGCGTTTTTGAATTTCAGGGTAGTTGGGAAAAATACTTACCATTTGTGGAATTCACATACAACAATAGTTTCCATACGAGTTTGAAAATGGCACCCTATGAGACCTTGTATGGCAGGAAGTGCCGAACTCCTTTGTATTGGACAGAACTCAAAGAAAACTAGATACACGGAGTTGACCTAGTTAAGGAAACTGAGGAAAAGGTTAAAGTGATACAGGATTGCTTGAAAGGGACATCGGATAGGCAAAAGTCGTAGGCTGATTTGAAAAGAAAAGAGATCAAGTTTCAAGTTAGAGATAAAGTACTCTTAAAAGTGTATCCATGGAAAAAGGTATTGAGATTTGGCCAAAAAGGCAAACTGAGTCCGTGATTTATCAGACCATATGAGATCACTAAAAGACTTGGACCATTAGCCTACCGTTAAGCATTTCCACCTGAATTGGAAAAGATTCACGATGTATTCCATGTATCCATGTTGTGATGATATCGGTCAGACCCCTCCCATGTGATTTCACCTACGGAAGTTGAAATTAGACTGACATGACATATGGTGAAGAACCAGTCAAAATTTTGGCTCGAGAAGTCAAACAGTTGAGGAATAAGAATATAGCCTTGGTGAAAGTTTTATGGCACCGGCACGGAGTGGAAGAGGCTACATGGGAGCCCGAAGACACCATGAGAAGTCAATATCCGAACCTGTTAACTGGTAACACTTTCGAAGACGAAAGTCCCTAAGGGGGAGAAATGTAACATCCCGAATTAGGCCTAGTCAGAATAGTGGTTTTGGGACCACAAATCCGACATTAAAATAATTATTTTATGATTATTATGAGGTCTAGGATATGAGAATAAGCATGTGTTAAAGTTTCATGAAGAAATTCTATGTGCAATGTGTCCAATTGGAAATTAGGGACCAATTTGAATAAATTACAAAACTTGGGTTCTTGAAGCAATTTGTATGAAATTTCTTTGGAATATTAATTAGAGGTCCTTAAATAATATTTTACCTAATTTCTAAGTTTTTGGACAAAAGTGAGCATGCATGGAAAATTTTGGAAGTTTAGTAAGGAAGGGCATTTTGGTCATTTGGTAATAAACTAAATAAAAAGGAAAAATCAAGCTAAAATAAGCTCATTTTCTTCTCCATGCTGCCGGAATACTAGGGGTCTCCATAGTTATGGCTTTCCAACATTTCAAGCTTGATAGTAAGTCAATCCTAGCCCCATTTTTAATGTTCTTCGTATTTTTAAGATCCTCATAACATGCTCTTTCTAATTCTACCCATATCTCATACTAGGGTTCATGTTTAGAAAATTACCGATGCAGGAGATGTTTTTGTTTTGATGATTTATGAAGGAATATGAGAGTTTAAAGGATGGTAAACCACTTTTACTAAATGGTTTTTCATAGAAATGGCTTGAAGGACTAAATTGTAAAAGTTGTGAGAATGGGTAGAAAAATATAGAATGAAGGAAAAACATGGGCTGCTATAAATGTGAAAAACATTCGGATAGGCTTGGGTAGCCAAGGAATTAGATGCATTTCATTATACGAGACTTAAGACTAAATTGTAAATATTGTGAAAGGTTAGGGGCAAAATGGTTATTTTTCTCAGAGGTGAGTTTTAGGCCTAAAATGAATAATGTGATGTATTAATAATCTAATTTTATTGATATAGAGCTCCAGAAACCAATTCCGGAGGTCAATCGTGAAAAACGAAAGGTTTCAGAATAACCGAGACACGAATCCGAAACAACTACCAGGTAAGTTTGTATAACCCGAAGTAAACTCTTAATATACTTATAATGCATGTCCTTGAGTGTGTGAAAATTTAGATATTCATTGCATAATAATCCATGAAATGTGCTAGTGTAAATGAAAAGATGATAAATGTCCCGAGTGAAATCAAAAGGGAAATCCGATGGATAAATTATGGCTTACATGACATGAGATCCTACATGTGTTGCAGAAAAGGATTTAGCCTTGATGGGTAACCCAATGACATCAAAATAGAAAGGATCTAGCCTGGACGAGTGTTCCTTGAGTGATCGAGTCTCCTGAAGAATATGGGTGCATTAAGGATTTAGCCCGGACGGGTAATCCGGTTGAGGACTGAATTTAGCTTGGATGGCAATTCAGATCCGAGCTTATGAGAGCAATTGTCATTAAAAGGGATTTAGCTTGGATTGGTAATCCCGACATTGCTCTATGAGTTATTACTACGGGAAATTTAGCCTGGACTGGTAATCCCGACATTGCTCTATGAGTTATTACTACGGGGGATTTAGCCTGGACTGGTAATCCTGACATTGCTCTATGAGTTATTACTTCAGGGGATTTAGCCTGGACTGGTAATCCCGCCGTAAGACGTAAGGTTCACGGGAGTGCGTACTTGAGATGATCACTTGTATGACTTGACAATAATTGGGCTATCCATCGAGCTTTTCGAGAAATTCAACGGGATTAACATGAGAAATAGAGATTGAAATATTGAATTGATGAGCTCATCTAAGACTAATGATATGATGCATTGTTAGGAGACTAACTTGATGATTGAGTGCATGTGATAGTGAAACTATTTCATGCTTATTGGAATCATTTCCTAATATGGTTGCATGCTAATTAACCGGTAAGTTTACTTTCCAGTTATCCGGGCTTACTAAGCATATAAATGCTTACCCCCTTCTCTTTTCCCTGACTTACAGAACTTGTGGACTCGTGAATATTAGGAGATGGTTGGAGAATCAACACACTATCGACTTGTTCCGCTTTGGTATATAGATAATTTTATTTTGTTTAATGGCTTGTATAGGATTCTTGGTTATTTTGTTATATGTATCGCTCAGCCCTGTGTCCCCTGCACCTAGAATTTTTAGGGCAGTTTGCATGATAGTAAACACACAGCTAAAGACACGACTGTGTGTCTCAACCGTGTGGAGGACACGGCCTAGCACACAGGTGTGTGCCTTGGCTGTGTGCCTCAAAATGAATGATGACATCATAAATAGAATGTTTGAGTTTTTGGACACGGGCGATGACATGGGTGTGTCTAGGTCGTGTGAGGGACACGGGCCAGAGACATAGGCGTGTGCTTGGCCGTGTGAAAACCTCTATAGGTTTGAAATGGAAAATAAATCCAATAATTCAACACGGGTGAAGGGCACAGGCATGTCCCCAAGCACAGGGGCGTGTGAGGCATAACCCTAGGAATTTTATTAAAATTTTCTATAGTCCCCAGTTTAGTCCTAGACCGTTAATAACGTACGATTTGGGCCCCGTAGGGTCCATAATAGAGAGAATAAGATTTTGTTTAATTGGTTTTAATTTGGAAACAAAATTTTATAACCCGTTTTTGTAGAATGATTTTGTTTGCGAGCGGGAACACCTCGTACCTAATCCCAATCTCGGGTACGGTAAGGGGTGTTATAGCTACACTTATGGGACATGTTAGACTCATTGAGTCATTTTGAGGCGTTATAAGGAGATCCGCTTATCCAACTAGAAAATAAGTTTATGTTTTTTGGAAAAAACGTGTTTTTTTGTAAGTTATCTGACAGTAAATATTTGCGAACCAGACTTCGCGTAAGTATGGCGAACCTAATTCGCAAGTTCTATGTCCTTGCCAAATTTCTGCTTAACTTATGTTTTGTGTGTGCTTTGTGATTATTCTTTCCTATATATTCACTAAGTTTGCAAGAACTCACACACTCCTTTCTATTCGCTATAGATAGCTAGATCGCAAGGTGAGCAGTAGTGAGATTAGTGATCCAAGTGAAGTAATCATGTTGTAAAGGTATTACAAACGAAGTCTAGATTAAAGGAAATGAGGAAATTTTGTTTGGGCTTAGAGATAAAATTCTGTTGACTATGCCTTGTTTTAGGACTTTGTTATTTTTATGCTCTCTTATGTTTTTTCTTTATGTCTATAATTGTGAACCTTTAATGGTTTATAAACACATATAAATTTTTAACATATAAATACAGTCAAAATTTGATTGACATTTTCTTAATTTTACAAGTTCACTCTTAAGTATTTGTAAAACCCCTTACCTGTATCCTACGTCGGGACAAGGTACAAGGCATTACCGGTCTTTGACATACACTTTAACACAAACTGAGCCATACAAATTTCATCCGATCTTAAAAATATTCAAAAGTAAACACAATGTCCCTTTTACGGCCCACATGGCCTTTAACATGCTTCAAGGGTGGTTCAGGACTAAACTGAGTGCTTCTAAAAATTTTACAACACTTAGGAAAAATTTTCCAAGTTGGGAAAGTCACACACCTGTGTGGGTAGGCTGTGTGGATTTCACACACCCGTGTCCTCAACCCGTGTAACTCTTTGTTTATGACGTCAGCATAAATTAAAAGACACACGGCCAAGTACATGCCCGTGTGCTAGGCCGTGTGGCTAATTTAGTTTTCGCACTTAAGGTGCAGAATTCACATGTCTGGGCACACACCCATGTCCTGAGGCCATGTCTTCCACACGGTTGAGACACACGGCCATGTCTCTGCCCGTGTGTTTACTACCATGCATACTAACTTACAAAACTAGGGTGCAGGGGACAAACAGCTGAACAACATGCCCATGGGGCTGGACAACATGCCCATATGCCCGTGTGTCTACTTGTGTGACAACTTTAAGGCTATTTTTCAAGCTATTTTGTCACCCTCACTAACACATGCACACTCTCATATGCCAATAGTGAATATCATGACATAAATGGGTTACTTAAAATCCATAGTTTAACTCATGCGTGACAATTACATGCCAAAGTATACATATTTGAGACTCCATAACTTACTAGGATCATTCAAAACATTTCCTTACTTGAAACCATGCTATAATCTAATCAAGTGACATCAATCATCCATCAAGCATAGATTCCATATTTTATCATTCATTGCCAACAACCAACTCATCACACACCTCAAAGGTATAAACACGTCTCATGCATGCATCAATATCTAGGATTAAAACCCAATAATCATATGAGCCATACTTTATGGCCATATACAAAATAAATTAGTATACCAATATAGGCCATCACTTTGGCCAACCAATGTAACACGTATAACAAAATAATAAGTCCCCTATACATGCCATACTTAAATGTATTAAACCAAATATACCGGAAAAGATTTGTTGATAGTGTGACTAGAGCTCTGACGTCCACGATCCTCGAGCTAGCTTGGCGATGCTAAGAAAAAGGGAAAAGGGAGAGGGGGTAAGCATAAAGCTTAGTATGTGACAACCCAAATTAGACCCTGGTCGGAATGTGGTTTCGAGACCACGTTACCGAGCCAAAAATTTATTTTCGTGTTTTAATTGCATAAATTGTTGTGTGACAGTGAATATATGAGAAATTAAATGCTTAATATTAGCATTAGGATTGTGAATTAATTCAAAAAGGACCTAGTTGACGAAGTTAGAAAAGATGATAGATGAATTATAAGGATTAAATAAAACAAGGTGAGAAAGTTTGGGTTTGCATGTCAAGGTGCCCAATTCTTGATAGGTGGCCGGCCAAGCATGGTTCCATTCCTCCAAGTTTATGTTGTTTATTATTTAATATTGGTAAGTGGATTAGAAAATAAAAGAAATGAATTAAAAAGAAAAGAAAGGATGAATAAAATAAGGGAGGAAGGAGGAGTGTTCATCCTTTTCCTTACCACAATAGCCGAACCTAAAGAAAGAAAAAAGAGAAGAAGGTGAAGCAAAGGCATTCGGCCTTTTGAATGAAGAGGAGGTTAGTAAATTTTGTTAATTTTTCTTTTGAAATAATAGTTGTTTGGGTTAATCATCACGTTTTTCTTACCTAGCCATACTAAAATTTCGAATTTAGAGTGTTGGATGGAGCTTTCGGTTATGGTATGTGTGAGAAGAACTTGATTTTTTCTTACCTTTAAGTTTTGATGGATAAAGAAACAAAAGGTTGTTGATGAAAGAAATTAATGTGTTAAGAGATTATATGAAACTTATTCATGTTTATATATGTTATATGCAACGAAAATGGTTGATGATTTTGGAGGTGATTAGCTTGAATCGGCCATGGTATATCCATAAACACGATCTATGCTTGTTATGTTACTCATGGTTAAAACAATTCGGCTATGACATTCGGCCATGGATGGTTGTATTTCTTTGATGTTGTTTTTGATGCTTTAGGGCATTGAGGGTTGATTATAGATGAGGTGAGTTTCTTGATTTAAAATTTGATGGATGTTAAGCTAATTGGGCAACCAAAGGTTCAATATTTTTGTTATGAGGTCATATGTGCATTTCGGCCATGGTCTTTGCTTAAATATGAGATTTGTAATGTGATTTTCCTAAATTGTCTATGAATTTTTGGTTGTTGATTCCATGGTAATGGTATATTGAATCCATGAAAATTTAGTAAGGTTGCATTCGGCAACTTGCTTGGAATTAAAAATTGATGTCTAAGCTTAGGTGATTTCGATGATGATATATATATATTCATAAGTATATTTAGTTGATTCGGCTTTGGTAGTTGCATGAGGTTATTAGCCGAATATACTCACATACATATACATGTGAAATTGGATTGTAAATATTTAGCAAGGTGATTAAACTAGTTAAATTATTGATTTAGCTCAAGGAGTTAAAGGAGGTGAATCGAGCAAAGGCAAAGAAAAGGTTATCGAGTAGCCGAGTTGGAACCGTCTTACCCAACACGAGGTAAGTCATTAAGCATGTAGTTGGTATTATTTCAAATGGTCATAATGTGTATGTATTGATGCTGATTGGAATGAATAAATATACATATATATATGCATGTACGTATGTGATGATGAAATTGTTGAATGAAAGAAAAGAGGTAAGATGTACTGAGTTGTTGATCTCGGCACTAAACGTACGGGATGACCATTTATGACCATGAGATTGGCGCTAAGTGCGCGGGATTAAATTGTACAGAACTAAGGGTGCGATTTGACTATGTTGCACTAAGTGTGCGAAATGAATATGATGCACTAAGTGTGCGAATTGACCATGCGGCACTAAGTGTGCGAGTCTGACTATGTAGCACTAAGTGTGCGATTTGATTACGTGGCACTAAGTGTGCGAGTTGATTATATAGCACTGAGTGTGCGGGCTCAATATACATTCGTGAATCATTATGGACACTATGTGTGCGACACTATTGAGTCGATCGCGGACAGCGGATCGGGTAAGTGTCTTGAGTACATGGCTAATATGTGCTATGCTTATACTTGGTGTTGAGCTCGGTAAGTTGAACCTATGTGACAATTATACTTGAAGTCACGTACATAAAAATTTATCGTAGGATGGGTGAAAGGCCGTTTTGTTGTTTGATTGTAACGAAAATAAATTGATTTATGAAAATGCTTCAATGTCCTATTGACGAGTATATGGATTGTGAATGCATGAATTGATATGAAATTGAATCGATAGGTTGGAGGAACTATGGCATGGTTCGATATGGATGGAGTAAATTGTCTCATTCCATTTTGTTTCCTCTTGTGATAATGTTATTGATATATAGTAGTGCATTGCTTATGACTTACTGAGTTATAAACTCACCCGGTGTTTCCTTGTCACCCATTATAGGTTGCTTGGACTCATCTATTTTT
The DNA here is from genome assembly GCF_007990345.1 of Gossypium hirsutum. Classification (NCBI taxonomy): domain Eukaryota; kingdom Viridiplantae; phylum Streptophyta; class Magnoliopsida; order Malvales; family Malvaceae; genus Gossypium; species Gossypium hirsutum. Next base: position 62,202,865 of record NC_053431.1, read on the forward strand.
GCGGGGTCGGGCCGTCATCGAAGTCATCACACCGGATAGCAAGTTTTGGTACTTTCTTCTTAGTGTGTTTAGAAGATCATTTTGGCATGTATAAGCTAGTACGTTGTGTTTGAATTATGGCATGTAAACTTTAAGCCATGCGAAAATGGCACGAATGTTCGATTGAGTTGGATCAAGGGTAGGCATGAAATGGACCTAGTTACTTTCGTAACAGATGCTGGCAGCAGCAGTGTCATGAGATTGAAAAATCACTAAAAATAGTAGGAGTGGAATTAATTGATGAATAAATTATGTAATCGAAGCTCGATGAGTCTGCTTTCATGAGGAAGTAACGAAAAGATCATATGGGCAGTATATTAAGAGATAATCAGATTTTTGTGGGACAGGGCCAGAACGGTTTCTGGATTCCCTGCTCCGACTTTGGAAATTCATTATAAATTAACCAGAGATAATTAGGGGTCGTACCATATATGTACAGATTCCTCTCTGAGTCTAGTTTTCATAGAAAGAAACGGAATCAGTATTGAAGCCCCGTGCAGGGAGATATCCAAGTCGTAATGGGCAAAGGTCAGTGTAGTCGACCCCTGTAACTTGGGGGACTTTGACTAATAAACTGTACTAATTGGCCCAACCAAAAATTCTAGAAAAAAATACATAGATGGGCACATGAGTCTAGTTTCTGGGAAAAATTACGAAACTGATTTTCGAGTTACGAAACTCAAGATATGATTTTTAAAACGACTAGTACACAGATTGGGCAGTGTCTGGAAAATAAATTTTGTAAGGGGTTAAAGCCAGTTAACACCTCGTGTTCGACTCCGGTGTCGGTTTCGGGTTCGGGGTGTTACATTTTATTGGTATCAGAGCTATGGTTTAGTCGGTTCTAGGACTACCATAGCACGTATGAGTCTAGCTATACATGCCATAATGTTAATGTTTAAAAGGGTGATGACTTCTGACGGTTGAAATGTTTTTGTCTTGATTAGTAAATGGATCCCGGTGAAGAAAGAACCCTAGCGGATGACGTTGAGAGCGTAGCGGCTGCTCCTGCACAAGGGACGCCGCCTGTTGAACCTCAGTCATCTGCGAATAATCAAGGTGAGGGGGCTAAACAAGCCTTCTTTACCATGATGAATGAGTGGGTCGCGCAATATGCCCGAGCCAACCCGGCTGTCCAACAATTCCCAAATTTGAATAATCCACCCCAAGAGCCTGTAAGGCCATCAGTCGCTGATCCTGTGAGGCTGAGTAAGCCACCTGTAGACTTGATTAGGAAGCGTGGGGCCGAGGAGTTCAAGGCCATAGTAACTGATGATGCCGAAAGGGCCGAGTTCTGGCTTGATAACACCATTCGGGTGTTCGATGAATTGTCATGCACACCCGATGAATGTCTAAAATGTGCTGTATCTTTGTTGCGAGACTCAGCCTACTATTGGTGGAGGACCTTGATTTCCATAGTCCCGAACGAGCGAGTAACTTGGGACTTCTTTCAAACGGAATTCCGGAAGAAATTTATTAGCCAACGGTTCATTGACCAGAAGCGTAAGGAGTTCTTGGAACTCAAGCAAGGCCGTATGACTGTATCTGAATACGAACATGAATTCGTAAGACTTAGTAGGTATGCCCGGGAGTGTGTAGCTGATGAGGTTGCTATGTGCAAAAGATTCGAGGAAGGATTGAATGAAGATTTAAAGCTACTAATGGGTATTTTGGAAATAAAGGAATTCGTAACACTAGTCGAACGAGCCTGCAAGGCGGAGGAACTTGGAAAGGAGAAGAGGAAGGCTGAATTTGAAGCTAGAGATTATCGTAAAAGATCGACGGGTAAAGCTCCGTTCTCAGCTGTGAAGAAGTTCAGGGAGGACATTAATAAGTCGAGGGCGACTGCGGGAATTTCCATCAGGGCAAGACCATTGATGGGCTCCCGAGCTACTTCGGTAGCTAGTGTGGGCAATAATCGTCACGAGAAACCTGAATGTCCCCAATGTGGAAGACGACACCTAGGTGAATGTTGGGGCAAGTCTACTAACAGGGCCTGTTACGGATGCGGTTCGAAGGACCACTTCATTAGAGATTGCACGGAGCTGGATGAGAAGAATAAGATTCAAGGTGCAAGACCTAGTGGAGTGACATCTAGAGGTAGACCACCGAGAATTTTAGGAGGCAGGGGTGGTAGTCAGAGGGGGCCTCTGATACGGCCGATCGCGCCGAGAACCGTACTCCTGCTAGAGCATATGCCATTCGCGCACGAGAGGAGGCATCCTCCCCCGACGTCATCACTGGTACCTTCACTCTCTTTGATACTAATGTGATTGCATTGATTGACCCTGGCTCTACTCATTCATATGTATGCGAAACCTTAGCATCCAGTAAGACTCTACCTGTTGAGTCTACTGAGCTAGTAATTCGAGTGTCAAACCCTTTGGGTCAATGCGTACTTGTTGATAAAGTGTGTAAGAGATGCCCTCTAATAATCCGAGAATCCTGTTTTCCGGCCGATTTGATGCTTTTGCCGTTCGACGAGTTTGATGTTATTCTTGGTTTGGATTGGTTAACCGCGCATGATGCGGTTGTGAATTGCAAAAGCAAGACTATCGATTTGAGGTGCGCGAATAACGAAATAATCCGAGTTGAGTCTGCGGACTTAAGGGGGTTGCCAGCTGTAATATCAGCAATGTTGGCCCAGAAATATGTAAGGAAAGGGTGCGAAGCATACCTCGTGTATGTACTTGATGACAAGGAGTTAGAAAAGAAACCCGAGTCAGTGCCGGTGGTTTGTGAATACCCGGATGTTTTTCCTGAAGAGTTACCGGGTTTGCCACCTGTTCGGGAAGTAGAGTTTGGAATTGAGCTTGTACCTGGAACTACGCCAATTTCGATCGCTCCGTATCGTATGGCACTAACCGAGTTAAAAGAGTTGAAAGCTCAGTTGCAAGAATTGACGGATAGAGGTTTCGCTCGACCGAGTTTCTCACCTTGGGGTGCACCAGTATTGTTCGTGAAAAAGAAGGACGGAACCATGAGGTTGTGCATTGACTATCGTCAACTGAATAAAGTGACGATAAAGAATAAGTATCCGTTACCGCGTATTGATGATCTGTTCGATCAATTAAAGGGAGCATCGGTGTTTTCAAAGATAGATTTGAGATCGGGTTATTATCAGTTGCGGATTCGAGATTCGGACGTACCCAAAACTGCTTTCAGAACGAGGTACGGTCACTACGAGTTCTTAGTGATGCCGTTTGGGCTCACTAATGCCCCTGCGGTGTTTATGGATTTGATGAATCGGATCTTCAGGCCGTATTTGGATCGGTTTGTAGTTGTGTTTATTGATGACATCTTGGTCTATTCAAGAGATGAGACCGAACATGCTGAGCATCTGAGGCAAGTGTTGCAAATTTTGCGGGATAAGCAGTTATATGCTAAGTTCAGTAAGTGTGAGTTCTGGTTAAGAGAGGTTAGCTTCTTGGGTCATGTGGTATCCGCATCGGGTATTCGAGTTGACCCGAGCAAAATTTCAGCCATACTTAACTGGAAGCCTCCGAGAAATGTTACCGAAGTCCGGAGCTTTCTAGGGCTCGCCGGCTATTACCGACGATTTGTCAAAGGTTTCTCGATGATAGCCACACCAATGACGAAGCTACTTCAGAAGGATGTTAAGTTCGAATGGACGGAGAAATGTCAGAAAAGCTTCGATCAACTGAAAACTCATCTGACTGAAGCTCCAATTTTGGTGCAACCCGAATCGGGTAAAGAGTTTGTCGTTTATAGTGACGCATCCCTACTCGGGTTGGGTTGCGTATTGATGCAAGAAGGTCGAGTTGTGGCCTATGCGTCGAGACAATTGAAGCCACACGAGAGAAATTATCCGACCCATGATCTCGAACTAGCCGCCATTGTGTTTGCATTGAAAATATGGCGACATTATTTGTTTGGTGAGAAGTGCCATGTGTTTTCGGATCACAAAAGTCTCAAATATTTGATGACTCAACGAGACTTGAATCTGCGACAAAGACGTTGGCTTGAGTTGTTGAAAGATTACGAGCTTGTCATTGATTACCACCCGGGAAAGGCTAATGTGGTTGCGGACGCCTTAAGCCGGAAATCACTGTTTGCTTTGCGAGCGATGAATGTACACTTGTCTGTTCTACCTGACAATGTGTTAGTAGCTGAATTAAAAGCCAAACCATTATTGACTCATCAAATTCGTGAAGCTCAGAAAGTCGATGATGAATTGGTTGCAAAACGAGCTGAGTGTGTTCCGAACAAGGAATCGGAGTTTCAGATTGATGATGATGGTTGTTTGAGGTTTAGAAGTCGTTTGTGTGTTCCAAGGAATTCGGAACTCATTCCGATGATTCTGAACGAAGCCCATTGTAGCCGAATGTCAATTCACCCGGGGAGCACGAAAATGTACAACGACTTGAAACGTCGGTTTTGGTGGCATGGTATGAAGCGAGACATCTCCGACTTTGTTTCGAGATGTTTAATATGTCAACAAGTGAAAGCGGAACATCAAGTGCCTTCAGGGTTACTTCAGCCGATCATGATACCCGAGTGGAAATGGGACCGAGTCACAATGGACTTTGTGTCCGGACTGCCATTGTCCGCAAGTAAGAAGGATGCGATTTGGGTTGTTGTTGATAGGCTGACTAAGTCGGCTCACTTTATCCCCGTGCGTACGGATTTTTCATTGGATAAACTAGCCGAATTGTATGTTTCTCAGATTGTGAGATTACATGGAGTACCTATTTCTATCGTGTCGGATAGAGATCCGAGATTCACCTCGCGATTTTGGAAGAAATTGCAAGAAGCTTTGGGTACCCAGCTGCATTTTAGCACCGCTTTTCATCCCCAAACCGATGGTCAATCCGAGCGGATAATTCAGATACTCGAGGATATGCTGAGATGCTGCATCCTTGAGTTTAGTGGTTCATGGGAACGGTATGTACCTTTGATCGAATTCGCTTACAACAATAGTTTCCAATCAAGTATTAAGATGGCACCTTATGAGGCTTTGTACGGTCGTAAATGCCGTACACCATTGTTTTGGACCGAGCTCGGTGAAAGTAAAATTTTCGGAGTTGATTTGATTAAAGATGCCGAACAGAAAGTAAAGGTAATCCGTGAAAGTCTGAAGGTAGCCACAGATCGTCAAAAATCGTATGCGGATCTGAAACGGAAGGACATTGAATATCAGGTGGGAGATAAAGTGTTCCTCAAAGTTTCGCCTTGGAAAAAGGTACTCAGATTTGGCCGTAAAGGCAAGTTGAGCCCGAGATTCATTGGGCCGTACGAAATTTCCGAACGAGTGGGGCCGGTTGCATATAGATTGATTTTGCCTCCTGAACTTGAAAAGATTCACGACGTCTTTCATGTTTCGATGCTTCGGCGCTATAGATCTGATCCTTCGCACATAATTAGTCCGTCAGAGGTTGAAATTCAGGCTGATATGAGCTATGAAGAAGAACCGATTCGTATCCTAACTCGTGAAGTGAAAGAGTTGCGAAATAAAAGGGTTCCGTTGGTTAAGGTGTTGTGGCTTAAACACGGGATCGAGGAAGCAACCTGGGAACCCGAGAGCTCGATGAAAGAACGATACCCAAACCTATTTACCGGTAAGATTTTCGGGGACGAAAATTTCTTATGTGGGGGAGAGTTGTGACAACCCAAATTAGACCCTGGTCGGAATGTGGTTTCGAGACCACGTTACCGAGCCAAAAATTTATTTTCGTGTTTTAATTGCATAAATTGTTGTGTGACAGTGAATATATGAGAAATTAAATGCTTAATATTAGCATTAGGATTGTGAATTAATTCAAAAAGGACCTAGTTGACGAAGTTAGAAAAGATGATAGATGAATTATAAGGATTAAATAATAACAAGGTGAGAAAGTTTGGGTTTGCATGTCAAGGTGCCCAATTCTTGATAGGTGGCCGGCCAAGCATGGTTCCATTCCTCCAAGTTTATGTTGTTTATTATTTAATATTGGTAAGTGGATTAGAAAATAAAAGAAATGAATTAAAAAGAAAAGAAAGGATGAATAAAATAAGGGAGGAAGGAGGAGTGTTCATCCTTTTCCTTACCACAATAGCCGAACCTAAAGAAAGAAAAAAGAGAAGAAGGTGAAGCAAAGGCATTCGGCCTTTTGAATGAAGAGGAGGTTAGTAAATTTTGTTAATTTTTCTTTTGAAATAATAGTTGTTTGGGTTAATCATCACGTTTTTCTTACCTAGCCATACTAAAATTTCGAATTTAGAGTGTTGGATGGAGCTTTCGGTTATGGTATGTGTGAGAAGAACTTGATTTTTTCTTACCTTTAAGTTTTGATGGATAAAGAAACAAAAGGTTGTTGATGAAAGAAATTAATGTGTTAAGAGATTATATGAAACTTATTCATGTTTATATATGTTATATGCAACGAAAATGGTTGATGATTTTGGAGGTGATTAGCTTGAATCGGCCATGGTATATCCATAAACACGATCTATGCTTGTTATGTTACTCATGGTTAAAACAATTCGGCTATGACATTCGGCCATGGATGGTTGTATTTCTTTGATGTTGTTTTTGATGCTTTAGGGCATTGAGGGTTGATTATAGATGAGGTGAGTTTCTTGATTTAAAATTTGATGGATGTTAAGCTAATTGGGCAACCAAAGGTTCAATATTTTTGTTATGAGGTCATATGTGCATTTCGGCCATGGTCTTTGCTTGAATATGAGATTTGTAATGTGATTTTCCTAAATTGTCTATGAATTTTTGGTTGTTGATTCCATGGTAATGGTATATTGAATCCATGAAAATTTAGTAAGGTTGCATTCGGCAACTTGCTTGGAATTAAAAATTGATGTCTAAGCTTAGGTGATTTCGATGATGATATATATATATTCATAAGTATATTTAGTTGATTCGGCTTTGGTAGTTGCATGAGGTTATTAGCCGAATATACTCACATACATATACATGTGAAATTGGATTGTAAATATTTAGCAAGGTGATTAAACTAGTTAAATTATTGATTTAGCTCAAGGAGTTAAAGGAGGTGAATCGAGCAAAGGCAAAGAAAAGGTTATCGAGTAGCCGAGTTGGAACCGTCTTACCCAACACGAGGTAAGTCATTAAGCATGTAGTTGGTATTATTTCAAATGGTCATAATGTGTATGTATTGATGCTGATTGGAATGAATAAATATACATATATATATGCATGTACGTATGTGATGATGAAATTGTTGAATGAAAGAAAAGAGGTAAGATGTACTGAGTTGTTGATCTCGGCACTAAACGTACGGGATGACCATTTATGACCATGAGATTGGCGCTAAGTGCGCGGGATTAAATTGTACAGCACTAAGGGTGCGATTTGACTATGTTGCACTAAGTGTGCGAAATGAATATGATGCACTAAGTGTGCGAATTGACCATGCGGCACTAAGTGTGCGAGTCTGACTATGTAGCACTAAGTGTGCGATTTGATTACGTGGCACTAAGTGTGCGAGTTGATTATATAGCACTGAGTGTGCGGGCTCAATATACATTCGTGAATCATTATGGACACTATGTGTGCGACACTATTGAGTCGATCGCGGACAGCGGATCGGGTAAGTGTCTTGAGTACATGGCTAATATGTGCTATGCTTATACTTGGTGTTGAGCTCGGTAAGTTGAACCTATGTGACAATTATACTTGAAGTCACGTACATAAAAATTTATCGTAGGATGGGTGAAAGGCCGTTTTGTTGTTTGATTGTAACGAAAATAAATTGATTTATGAAAATGCTTCAATGTCCTATTGACGAGTATATGGATTGTGAATGCATGAATTGATATGAAATTGAATCGATAGGTTGGAGGAACTATGGCATGGTTCGATATGGATGGAGTAAATTGTCTCATTCCATTTTGTTTCCTCTTGTGATAATGTTATTGATATATAGTAGTGCATTGCTTATGACTTACTGAGTTATAAACTCACCCGGTGTTTCCTTGTCACCCATTATAGGTTGCTTGGACTCATCTATTTTTGCGGGGTCGGGCCGTCATCGAAGTCATCACACCGGATAGCAAGTTTTGGTACTTTCTTCTTAGTGTGTTTAGAAGATCATTTTGGCATGTATAAGCTAGTACGTTGTGTTTGAATTATGGCATGTAAACTTTAAGCCATGCGAAAATGGCACGAATGTTCGATTGAGTTGGATCAAGGGTAGGCATGAAATGGACCTAGTTACTTTCGTAACAGATGCTGGCAGCAGCAGTGTCATGAGATTGAAAAATCACTAAAAATAGTAGGAGTGGAATTAATTGATGAATAAATTATGTAATCGAAGCTCGATGAGTCTGCTTTCATGAGGAAGTAACGAAAAGATCATATGGGCAGTATATTAAGAGATAATCAGATTTTTGTGGGACAGGGCCAGAACGGTTTCTGGATTCCCTGCTCCGACTTTGGAAATTCATTATAAATTAACCAGAGATAATTAGGGGTCGTACCATATATGTACAGATTCCTCTCTGAGTCTAGTTTTCATAGAAAGAAACGGAATCAGTATTGAAGCCCCGTGCAGGGAGATATCCAAGTCGTAATGGGCAAAGGTCAGTGTAGTCGACCCCTGTAACTTGGGGACTTTGACTAATAAACTGTACTAATTGGCCCAACCAAAAATTCTAGAAAAAAATACATAGATGGGCACATGAGTCTAGTTTCTGGGAAAAATTACGAAACTGATTTTCGAGTTACGAAACTCAAGATATGATTTTTAAAACGACTAGTACACAGATTGGGCAGTGTCTGGAAAATAAATTTTGTAAGGGGTTAAAGCCAGTTAACACCTCGTGTTCGACTCCGGTGTCGGTTTCGGGTTCGGGGTGTTACATAGTAAGTTGTATGTAACTAATAAACAACATAGATCATACAATTTCGTGAGTTAAACATGCTACTAATTACCACCACATTATCAATTTACACACAATGGACATAATAGGAATTGATAATAAATGTCATTGAAGTTCACAACTTATCTTACTTTTTCTTATTCATGCTAAATTTTCCATCAAGAATCAAATTCCATACTCATGATGTTTACGTACATATATGTACTACTCATAGATCATTCATATTTCTCCATCTCTTAACCTTGATCCTGAATGACCAGTTGAGCCACTTGGAATACGAAAGGACATTTGCGATTATCATACACCAAATAGGGTGCCAAAGCCATCTCCCAGACATGGTATTACATGAGACCACACATCGATACCATATTCCAGATATGGTCTTATACGAAATCTCAAGTTAGTGCCTAGCCGTGCCCCAGGCATGGTCTTATACGGGACCTCATACCATGTCCCAGTCATGGTCTTATATGAAATCACTTATCAATGCCGAAGCCATATCCCTAATATGGTTTTACACGGTATCACGTATCGATGCCGATGCCATGTCCCAGACATGGTCTTACATGAGATTTCATTAATCATAGTGTCATGACATCCAAATCCTAAATATTCCTTAGGATCACTCGGGATTTTCGAGATACAAGGCTATCATCGAATTTTTATTAAATCATTTCAAGTCAAATGATTGCCAAAATATTAAATACACGATAATGAAATTGTTGAATTACTTACACACAACTTACCTCGGCCCCAAAATATTGCCAACTTTACGTTTTAGTCCAAAACCTTACTTTTCCCTCGGTTTAGGTCCGGACTCTATTTTTCTTGATCTATAATAGAAAATTCCACTTGTTTAATTATCACATTGCCCAAATCAGTCCATAAGTCACAATTTGACAAAATTATGATTTTGCCTTAAAACTTTCACAAAATTTCCAATTAGTCCCTAAGCTCGTATAATGAAATATACTCATTTCCTTTACTACCCAAGCCTAGACGAATATTTCTTATACTCATAGTAGCCCACATTACTCATCAAAAATAGACTTGTATCACTCAATTTCTCACCTTTTAAAATTTAGTCATTTTTAGGTGCTTTCATGCAAAATCACTTAGTAAAAGATGTTAAACACACATCAAGCTTACATATTCCTTCATTAATCATCAAAGAACATGCATGTCACACATGGGTAATTTTTTAAACATAAACCCTATTTCAAAATAAGGGTGGAAATAGGTAAATCAAGCTACGAGATCTTAAAAAATGTAAAGAACATTAAAAAGGGCTAGGGAACACTTACTATTGAGCTTGAAAATGTCAAAAACCCTAGCTTTGGAGAGCTTAGAAATTTTGGCAGCCACATGAAGAAGATGAGTCAATTTTTGCTTTAATTTTCCCTTTTTATTCTTTTAATTAATAATTGACCAAAATGCCCTTAAGACCTTTCTTTCAAATTTTTCCTATGCATGTCCATTTTTTTTGAAATTTTAGAAATTGGTCAAATTGCTAATTAGGACCTTCTAATTTATAATCTAAAGTAATTTCATGCTTGAAGCTTCTAGAACACAAGTTCTGCATCTTATTTAATTTGGTCCTTAAGGTTCAATTGGACATTTTATGCACAGAATTTCTCCATGAAATTTTTCCACAAGCATGCATACCTATCATGGACCTCATAAAAATCATAAAACAATCACTTCTATCTCAGATTTGTGGTCTCTGTACACTGAAAAATATATAGGATTTTTCCTATATAAATTATCACGTTTTTACTTAAATTTGTTGTCAAAATCAAGTAATTGTTTAATAAATTAATGAAATATGTGAAAATATGAAAACAAGACATAGAAATTATTAAAATGTGAATTTATGCTTTATTATATAGTTTTCATGCATAAAATGGCTTATTTTATATTAAATTGAGCATATTATATTTTTATGACATAAAGTGGGCCACGCATTATTAAATTAAATAATAAAATATAAAATTATATTTAATAATTCATTTTAAAATATTTCATTAATAATTTGGGTTTTAATTAATTTAATTAAGTTGGTAAAATTTATTTTTTTGGTCCTCTAACTTAATGATTTATTTTTGGACAAGTCTGAGAGCTTTAATTTGATTACAAAACCATCCAAATGGAGGGCCAAGTCAACCCAAAATTTGGCTAAATATGGAGGTTCATAAACCATAATTTGGTTTAATTACACAAGGTCCTTGAAGAGTTGAAGAAATCAGAGATTTGCCTGAAGATTTGCAGGTGACTGAGTCTTAGTACTGAGTTGTTGTAGCACTCAAATTGACCAAGAATCTAGCAAAACCAGCCACATTCCCTCAATTCATGGCCAGCCACCCTTGGAAGGAGTTTTGAACGATGGACACTCCTATTTTTAACAAACTAGCTCCCATGCCTCACCTATAAATAAGAGCCCCTTTCTCACTTTTTCCCTCATCCCTCATCTCTCATTCATTCATCATTCTCTCTTCTCTCAATTCTCTTAGCTTTCTTAGCCCTCACGCCTATCATCATCTTTGCATAAATATTTTGAGCAAATTAGCCTCTTAAAAAACCCTTGGTCGGCCACCTCGGAGAGCCATCAGCAAATGAGCAAAGCGAAGGAACGAAGGAGCCCTCATCAGTCAGAGTCTTGGGTGACAACCATTCTGAATTGGGTTTAATCTTTCTTACTTTAATTTAATTCAAGTCTTTAATTTAATTCAAGAATGTTTGCTATGTGTTCTTTGTTCTTGTTTGCAACAATGATAGCTTAATTTTATTTAAGCTAGGATGATTGCTTTGATTTAATAATAATTATTTTATTCATGCTTATAATATTTGTGCCTCAATCGATCATGTTTTCAATTAAAATCAAGACTGTATTTTCTTTATACGTGATTGAAAGGCACCTGAATTAGCTGAGCGATCCTAACCATACGACGGCTAATGGACACATAATTGAAGTGTGCATGCTCAATTTAGATCCTACCCTAATCAAATTGCAGGTTGCATAACATCCCTAACCAGGCTCTGTTATCTGCATAGTTTTTAGATTTGTGTGATTAAAATGTTTCAAACCTAACACGTCCCTGTTACCTCACACTAATACTAAGAAACCCTTAGTAAATAAGGATCAGTACTAAGTAAAGGATTCTGAAAGGACCTAACGTGGTTTCCAAACTCATAGCACAAATACAATCCCTGTGGAGATGATAACTCGATACTTACTTATTACTTGATAACGAATGTTTACACTTACATAAACCCAAGCATTACAAGTTTTTGGCGTCGTTGCCGGTGATTGTCAACTGTTGCCATAGTCATTTTTTGTGAAATTATTTATTTTCAATTTGGTTATTTCTAACAGTACTAACTTATTCTTTTTAATTTTGTAATTTTCTTTCCAGGTGTTTATGAGCATAGATCAGATTATTGATTTACTCCCAGTAAACCCTAAAATTGAGTGAACTTTTAGACAAATGAGATGTGAACGAATAGCTCAGAGACAGAACGAGATGGAACTTGGAAATCAAAATCAGGACCAAGGTAATAAAGCCAAACATGTACGAAATCCTATCCTCATTGCCGATGATAGGGACCGATGTATCAAACAATATGTTGTGCCGCTTTTCAATGAGTTAAATGCAGGAATTAGAAGGCCAGATATTGAGGCAACACAATTTGAACTGAAACCAGTGATGTTTCAAATGCTACAAACGGTGGGCCAATTTAGTAGTATACCCACGGAAGATCCACATCTCCACCTTCGACTGTTTATGGAGGTGAGTGACTCATTCAAGATAGACGGTGTGACTAAAGACACACTGAGGTTGAAGTTGTTTCCATACTCGTTGCGAGATCGTGCACGAGCATGGTTCAATTCATTGCCACCAAGTTTTATAACTACATGGTAAGAATTAGCAGAGAGATTTTTGGTTAAGTATTTCTCGCCTAGTAAAAATGCTAAGTTGAGGAACAAGATCACAACTTTCCAACAATTGGATGACGAGTATTTGTATGAGGCTTGGGATCGATTCAAGGAGTTACTTCGTAAGTTTCCTCATCATGGAATTCCTCATTGTATCCAGTTGGAGACATTCTATAATGGTCTTAATGCACATACAAGATTGATGGTAGATACTTCTGCGAATGGTGCAATTTTGTTTAAGTCTTATAATGAGGCTTATGAGACCATCAAGAGGATCGCCATCAATGGCCAACAAATCGAACAGCTTCAGGAAGACATGTAGACGAAGTTCATGAAGTTGATGCTCTCATTTCGTTATCAGCTCAAGTATCGTCTATTTCCTCTATGTTAAAGTAGTTTACCGCTAATGGTGCTAATAATTTTGTAGCTCAACCACCAAGTCCATTTGAAGTAGTTTCCTGTGTGAACTGTGGGGAAGGTCAATCTTTCGAGAATTGCCCGTTGAATCCCGAGTCAGTATACTATATGGGGAACCAACATCAAAATAGGAGTGGATAAGGACCCTAGTCCAACTTCTATAATCTTTCATGGTGTAATCACCCCAACTTTCTTAGAGTAACCAAGGAAATGGACCAAACAACAACTTTATGCAACATAGACCCAACCAATCTTAGGGGTTTAATCAGCAAGCTCCAAAACCACCTCAACCTGAATCATCAAATAGTTTGGAGAACTTGTTGATAGCATGCATGGCAAAGAATAACGCTTTGATTCAGAGTCAAGCAGCAACAGTGAAAAATTTAGAAAACTAAATGGGCAGTTAGCTACGGAGCTTCGTAATAGACCACAAGGAACCTTGCCAAGCGATACTGAGAATCCAAGAAATTTGGGTAAAGAACATATCAAGGCAGTAGTATTGCAAAGTGGTAAAATTTTGGAACCCCGATTGATTAATGTTGAGGAAGAGCCTATTGAAAAAGGGGAAAGTCAACCAGTTGTTGAAGTCCCTACACCAAAAGAGTCAGAATTTGCAAAGACTGACAAGGTAAATCCTAACTTAGTGAATTCAGATACTTTAACATTTTCTTTGGATGTAGATTTACCTACTCAGAAGAGTTGTCCGGTTCAACCAAAAGTTCCATCACCTCCATATCCACAAAGATTATAGCAACACAAGCAGAAACATGAGGTGCAATTCAAGAAGCTTTCGGATGTTCTGAAGCAATTACACATCAATATTCCATTGGTGGAGGTTTTAGAACAAGTGCCGAATTATGTGAAGTTTATGAAGGATGTACTATCCAAGAAGAAACAACTGAGTGAGTATGAGACTTTCGCTCTGACAAAGGTGTGCAGTGCGTTCCTGCAGAACAAGCTGGGGCCGAATTGAAGGATCTAGGAAGCTTTATAATACCTTGTAACATTGGTGAATCTTATTGTGGTAAAGCTTTGTCTGACTTAGGAGCAAGTATCAACTTGATGCCTAAGTCTATTTTCAATATGCTAGGGATAAGAGAAGTAAGACCTACAATTGTGATGCTCCAGCTAGCGGATCGATCTTTAGCATTCCCCTAAGGAAAGGTCGAGGATGTTTTGGTAAGATTCAATAAATTTATTTTTCCTGCTTATTTCATTATTCTAGATTTAGAAGCAGATAGGGAAGTGCCAATTATTCTTAGGAGACCTTTCCTAGCTATGGGAAGAATGTTAATTGATGTGCAGAAAGGCGAACTCACCATGAGAGTTCAAGACGATCAGGTAACTTTTAACATTCTTAAAGCGATGAAATTTTCCAATTCGACAGAAGAGTGCTCAGTTATGGAAGAAATAGAAACCTTGATTTTTATGGAAAGCCATCTTGAAGAAGATCCATTGGAGAAAGCCTTAGGGTTTGACCCTTTGAAGGATGAAGAAGGTGAAGAAAACATGGCTGTGATGGAAGCCAACCCGAGGAATTTTATTCAATCCATACAGTTTGAACCGTTGGAGTTGGAAGTCAGAGAATTTGTACAACCCAAATTGTCAATCGAAGAACCACCTACACTCCAAATAAAGGTATTTCCTTCCCATTTGAAATACATTTATTTAGGTAATTGTTTTACTTTTCCTGTGATTATTTCAGTCGAACTGACAAAAGATCGAGAGGAGCAATTAATTTCTGTTCTAAAGAAATTTAAAAAAGCAATTGGTTGGACTATAGCTGATATTCGAGGTATAAGCCATTCATTTTGCATGCGCAAAATTATTTTAGAGGAAGGTGAAAAAGCTCGAATTGATGGGCAACGGAGGCCTAATCCTATTATGAAGAAAGTTGTGAGAAAGGAAGTGATCAAATGGCTAGATGCATGAATAATCTATCCTATTTCAGATAGTTCATGGGTAAGTCTAGTACAGTGTGTGCTGAAGAAAGGTGGAGTTACGATTGTTGAGAATGAGCGTAACGAATTGATCCCAACAAGAACTGTTACTGGTTGGAAACTTTTTGTTGACTACAGAAAGTTGAATAAACCCACTCGGAAGTACCATTTTTCGTTGCCTTTTATGGATCAGATGTTAGATCGACTGGCAGGTAATGAATTCTATTGTTTTTAGATGGTTATTCGGGATATAACCAAATAGTTATCACTCCAGAAGACCAACATAAAACAACCTTTACTTGTCGTACGGTACGTTTGCTTTTAGGCGAATGCCTCTTGGTTTGTGCAATGCACCTGCAACATTCCAACGATGCATGATGGCAATATTCACTAATACGGTTGAAAATTTTGTTAAGGTTTTCATGGATGATTTTTCTATTTTTGGTAACACTTATGATATTTGCTTGAGTAATTTAGCTAAGGTACTGAAGAGATGCGAAGAGACGAATCTAGTCCTTAACTGGGAGAAATACCATTTTATGGTTAAGGAAGGGGTTGTCTTAGGGCATAGAATTTCAAGGAAAGAAATTGAAGTCGACAAAGCAAAGGTGGACGTAATTGAAAGATTACTGGCCCCAATGAATGTGAAAGGAATCAGAATTTTCTTAGGCCATGCCGGTTTTTACCGAAGGTTTATCAAAGATCTTTCAAAAATTTCTAAACCACTGTGTTTGTTGTTAGAGAAAGATACAATGTTCGATTTCAACAAAGCATATTAGAAGGTTTTGAAGAGCTGGAAAAATGGTTAATCTCAGCCCCAATAAGCATTACACACGATTAGAGCACACCTTTTGAGTTGATGTGCAATGCAAGTGTTCCACCCCATTTACTATGCAAGTAGAACCTTGACGGAAGCCCAACTCAATTATACGATAACTGAAAAGGAACTATTTGCTATATTTTTTGCTTTTGACAAATTCCGCTCATATCTTATAAGTACCAAAGTTACAGTATTTACTGACCATGCGGCT
Source organism: Gossypium hirsutum (assembly GCF_007990345.1). Classification (NCBI taxonomy): domain Eukaryota; kingdom Viridiplantae; phylum Streptophyta; class Magnoliopsida; order Malvales; family Malvaceae; genus Gossypium; species Gossypium hirsutum. The sequence goes on from NC_053431.1 coordinate 62,219,082, forward strand.
ATTAAATACTTGTTCACGAAGAAAGATGTGAAACCGAGGCTAATTCGTTGCATACTTTTACTCCAAGAATTTGACCTTGAGATCCAAGACAGAAAAGGTGTTGAAAATCAAGTAGCTGATCATCTGTCAAGGTTGGAGCAAGATGAGGTAACTCGATCACATATGCCTATCAACGAGAATTTCCTAGATAAGCACTTATTTTAGGTGAGTCAAATTCGTGAAACACCTTGGTTTGCTGATTTCGCTAATTATCTTGCATGTGGAATAATTCCTTGAGAACTGACATACTAACAAAGGAAGAAATTCCCTCATGATAGTCGGTATTATTTCTGGGAGGACTCGTTCTTGTATAAATAGTGTGTAGATAATATAATCCAAAAGTGTGTAGCTGAAAGTAAGTGTGATAGCCCTAAATTGACCCTAGTCGGAAAGTGGTTTCGGGACCGCTAAACCGAGTCACCGAAGTATTTGAGTATAATGTTTATTGTCTAAAATATGTGAATATGAGTGTGTGAAAGTTTTGAGCTTCGATTTGGTCAATTGCATGTGAATTTAGTTAATAGGACTTATGTGTGACACTTTGAAATGTGATGGGTTAATCTATAAGGATCTATTAGTGCATGTTATGAAAATAATGGGTTTGCATGTCAAATTTCCACCTATGACAAGTAGTGGCCGGCCATGCTATGGGTTAAAATGTATTATAAACATTTTATGTTAGTGTTTTATGTTAGAAATAATAAAATAAAGAACATGGGTAATAAAATAATAGTGGTTAGTAGGGGAGAAACAAAAAATTAGCTAGGTTGCTCCTCCATTGCCGTGAATTGAAGTAAGAAGAAGAGGGGAAGTTCGGCCAAGGTGGTTCTTTAGATTAAGGTATGTTCAATGTTGCTTTTGGAGGTTTACACATCCTTTGGAGGGTTAGCCTACTTCTATTTATCTCATGGATGAAATTGGAGTTGTTGGAGAGTTAGGATTCGGCTAAGAGGCTTCAAAATTTTAGTTGATGCCTTGATACTACTAGCATGTTAGCTATATGGATGTGTTAAGTTACTTGAAATGTTAGATAAATTTGAACTCCCTACCAAATTCTGTAGGCAACCCATGTTAGAAATTTCGGTATTGAGATGTCTAGATCTTTCGGCCATTGTAGCTATGGAGGAATAAAGTTTTTGTTTCTTGTTAAATTGGATGAATCTTGTTGTATGATTGCTTGAACAAACTATGGTTAAATGGATGCATAGATTCAAAGTGGGAAGAATTGGCTATTATATTTGATGCTAATGCCGAATATGAAGATGATGAACTTGAATAAATAATATTCAGCTAGCATGATAAGTTATGAAATATTAAGTAGATGATATAATTGATTGGTGAAGTGGCTAATAGGGATTTTTAATGAAATTATGCCAAGGCCGAATGTATCATGAAGTAAATAAAAATGCGAAATGTGCATTATGTGCTTATATGTGTATTTGGCCAGGGAAGTTTGATATGAAGCTTTGATAGGTTTGAGAGATGAATGACCGAATGAGCTATAGGTTATGTATGGATGAATTTTATGCATATGTGTGTGTGTGGCATTAGTAGTTAATGGCATTCGGCATTGTTTAATTAAAATTAGAAATGAATGCTTGAAAGTTAAATAGGTCGCTCTAATGACCAAATATGCTAAAAGCTAATATATGGACAAATGATACGAATGAATTGGTTTTTGAAATGTATATGGTTGCCGTATGTATGTGTTTGATTGAGAAGTAAATTTGTTTGATTTAGCTCAAGAGCTTAGAGGATCAAAGTTGGATAAGGGAAAGGAAAAAGTGATCGAATAGCCGTTGAAATCGTTCGACAACATCCGAGGTAAGTCTTTGAGTAATGAAATTTAGCTCACGATTTAATAAGGCAATTATTTGTCTATGAGCATAATAATTAACTCGTTACTTGACGATTCTACTTGAATTACATGGTAAAATAAATAAGTAAGGTATTTACTTGTAGCTGAATGGTTATAGAAATCTTGTGGATTAACGAAAAGGGATTATGTTATTTGTGTGGGATTAATGAATCGATCGATGTATGGTTAGTAAACATGCTGTAATTGTATTCGAGTATCAGGAATGATATCCAGATGTGATATGATATATATATTTGCATATACGTGTGAATGCTAATCGGGGTCTAAATTCGAGCTTGGTCTCGAAGGGCTTTTGAGCCAGTGCTAATAACCGAACTTAGTTTCGAAGGGCTTTTTAGAGCCAGTGTCATAACCGGACTTAGTTCCGAAGGGCCTTCGAGCCAGTAGTCTAATCCGAGCTTGGTCTTGAAGGGCTTTTGAGCCGGTGCTAAGAGTCGGACTTTATTCCGAAGGATGTTGCACCAGCATAATATTTGAGGGTGAAAACCCGTAAGTGTTCTTACGAGAAATCATATAATACATGCTGGAATAATTTTAATCACATGCGCTACTTACTATAAGACAACCAGGTAAGTAAATTACCCTGTTGAGAATGTGAATATACTTCAATTATGACTTTGAAATTCGATGGGAATGCTTAGCACATTATTTAAATCATTCGAACGTTTATGATCTGATTATGATGTATGAGTTCCGAATATGAGAGTTCAATGTCATAGTTATGAATGTGTGTGCATATGCATGAAATGGACAGGGACATTTGAGATGAGAGCATTCGGTTGTGGATTGGAGTTGGCCGGATAAATTGCTTTCACCTTTGTGATATTAATGATAAAAGTGATATCTCGGTTATGTTTCTATTCGGCCAAGGGATGAACAAATAAACTTGATATTATTATGCCATTCCTTTAAATGATTTCATTGCTTAAAACTTACTAAGCATCGAAATGCTTATTCTCTGCTTTAATTCTCTGTTTTATAGATTTTGCTCTTCAGCTATCGGACTCAGGATTGTCAAAGTCGAAGTCGTCCACACTATCTAAGCCACTTTTTGGTACTCTTTTAGTTCAATTTTGAAAAACGGCATATATAGGGCTGACCCTTGTTGTTAATTAAGTACCCTTTTGTAATGTGTATTCGTATAGCCATGCGAAAATGGTTCGTATATTTCGAAGTATAACATTATGGTCTTGTGATATGGTTATTAAGTGGTGTGGAAATGTTTGGTAATGACTAGCCATTGGAATGGCCAATCATGGTCCTATTGGTGCTATGTACGTCATGGCTAATCGGGATTACCCTTGATAATAATGTATGTCAATTTGCTAGTTGATTCATGGAAAACTATGAAATAGGTGAAATCTGCCTTAAAATAGATGCTGACAGAAGCAGTGATGTGAGTTTGAAAAATCACTAAAAATATTAGAAATGTAATTAAATAATGAATAAATTATGTAAACGAACCTTGATGAGTCTATTTTCATATAGAAGAAGCAAAACGACCATATGAGCCGTATTTTATGAGATGTTTAAGTTTTCGTGAAACAGGACCAGAACGATTACTGGATCCCCTGTTCTGACTTTGAAAATTTACCATAAATTAACCAGAGACAATTAGAAGTCATGCTTCGTATGTATAGATTCCTTTTTGAGTCTAGTTTCATTAGAAACAAACGGCATAAGTATTGAAGCTCTGTATAGGGAGATATCTAAGTCGTAATGCATGAAGGTCAGAGTAGTCGAACCCTGAAACAGGAGAGACTTTAACTAATAAACTGTACTAATTGGATACACCAAAAATTCTAGAAAAAAATTTGTAGATGGACATATAAGTCTAGTTTCAGGGAAAATTTACGGAATCAGTTTTCGAGTTTTGGAACTCGAGATATGATTTTTAAGGTGACAGTGACGCAGTTAACCAGCTTGTCTGGAAATTTTAAAATGAACTGTGTAAGTAAATGAATTAAGTCCGTTAGCACCTCGTGTTCGACTCCGGCAACGGTCTCGAGTACGGGGTGTTACAGTAATATTGCTGAGATCTTACTTTATTGCCATTCATCTCCATGTGGGGGACACTTTGGTGGTGCACGTACCGCAACAAAGATTTTGCAAGCAGGTTTCTTTTGGCCTACACTATTTAAAGATGCTTATGCTTATGTGAAGAACTGTGATAGATGCCAAAGGAGCGGAAACATATCACGGAGGAATGAGATGTTGTAACACCCCAAATTTGGGCCTAGAAGTATTAGGTCTTGAGTGAGGGAGCATTTTGGAAGTTGCTCAGAAATATTTAATTGTGCAAGGAAGTGACACAATTGTGTGTTTGGCTTAGTGGTTGTGTGCTCTGGAAGTGTTTGGGAAGTCTTGGGTTCAAGCCTTGGCTTCCACAAAATTTTGGTTTTTGAGGATAAAATCCCTATCTTTGGCCAGTAGGGTTATAAGTTTATTTTGGTAAAGTATGACATCAATAGCCTGCTGGTCTAGTGGATAGTGGCGTGTGGAGTGTGCTAGTGGTCTAAGGTTCGAATCCCTGCTTATGCAAATGGAGATTATTTTTTACTGTTGGCTATGGGAAGTAGTTGAGTTTGACTAAAACACTGCAGAGAGGAGTGGAGTTTGAATTGGTCATGGAGGGATTGTAGGAGGGAGTTGAGGACAGATATGATGAGAGAATTAAGGGGAGGAAAAAGTGGGATTTGAAAAGAAGTGGCGTTGTGCCAAAATTGGTTAGGAGGTATACAAAATTTTGGCTAAGTTAGCTTTTCCCTAAAAAATTGTCTGTTTTGGGAAATTCTGTTTCCTTTTTGTGTTTTGGGACTTTATTCTAGGGGTGCTAATTTTTTGCTAAAAACTTTGCTGTTTCACTTTTTCTCTTTTCTTGTTGAGACCAAACATTGTTGACCAATCAGGTATTTTGGATTTCGGGTATGTTTCAGGTTGCTCTTCTTTACAGAGCCTAGTTTTGATCGACTTCTCTTCTTCCCTACTCTAGTAGCAAATCGTTTCCTCTCGTGTTCTTCTTCTTGCCCATAACCGAATGCCATTCTATTTTCCCCTCACTCGGTTTTCTTCAATCATCATTTCTTGCGTTGATACTTTTGGCCGAATACTCCCATCTCTGTCTCTTAGAACCCTCGACTGTTGCTAACCGACTCTTTTCTTCCATTTTGTTCACTTACCGAATACCTCATTCTTCTCCTCTCCTCAGGTCATTCTTCCATCTTAATACTTTAACCGTTACTGCATATACCTCTCCCCACTCTATTTTTGGCTTTTGCAAGTGTTCTTTGATATTGGGGACGCCTCTATCATTCTGTCTGTACTCTCGACTTGTGTGGGTAAGAGCCGATTGCTTTTCCCTCCTAAATCTGGACTCTGCATTTTCGATAAGCGACTGTTCGTCTTGTTCAACTGTTATTTGATTGATGATTGTTAATCGTTGGTTGGATTTCTAAGAACCCTAAGACCTATTTATCAACGTCTTGCAAACGGCTTCAGTAAGCAAGTCATAAGCGATTGATTTAATCAGGTAAGATGTAAACTATTAGACAAGTTTTTGGTGGGGGCCTTTGATAGGTCGTTTGGGAAACAACTAACCAAAGCTTGTGACTGGTTGTAGGGTGAAGTACTCGTAGTCTTTTTCGCACATTCCGCAATCAAGTGTGTAATCACACTCCCTCTAATCGTAAAACTTCAAAAGCCGAAATAACGGATTGTTGACCTTAAACGAGCGTGCGCTCGCTTGTGTGGTATCCCAAATGTGTAAATTGTGGGTGTTAGAACGTAGAGGCCGCCATGAGCGATTTCATGAGGCCATTTTGGGCCACGCTGGGCCGAAATGGGCCTCGTGGGCCCCACGGACTCGTAGGCCCACAAGGGTAAATTACACAAATGTGTGGAGATTTTTTGGCCAAATTGTGTAGTTCGCACAGTCAAGGCCATTTTTGGGCTTCGTGGGCCACACGGGCGTGTCAGCCCACATAGGCCCGCATTATGGGCTTTGGGCCCATTTTCACTATTGATTGTGAAGGTTGTATGGGTCGCTCAAGACGACTGTGACCTTCTGTTGGATCGGTAAGCGTACCTGAACCCTCATGTGATAAAATGACAATTTTGCCCTTATGTGATAAAATGACGATTTTGACCTTATGTGATAAAATGACGATTTTGCCCTAATATGATAAAATGACGATTTTGCCCTTATGTGATAAAATGATGATTTTACCTTTATGAGATAAAATGACAATTTTGCCCTTATATGATAAAATGACGATTTTGCTCTTACGTGATAAAATGACGATTTTGTCTTTAGGTGATAAAATGACAATTTTGCCCTTAGGTGATAAGATGACGATTTTGCCTTTACGTGATAAAATGAAGAATTTTCCCTTATGTGATAAAATGATGATTTTGCCCTTATGTGATAAAATGGACGAAATAACCCTGTAGGGTAAAATTTTTACTTGTAATACCTCGGTAAGGTAAAATGACAGATTTGCTCCACGATGTGTATGACTGTATTTGAGCATGCCATGTTATATGTATGTTGCATCCATGTATAATATTATGTTGCATTGTATGGGGTGGGATATATGATTTTGGAGGAAGTGTACTATACTGATATGGTCGTACGAGTCGCTCAAGACGACTATGGACCTACTGATGGCTTTAAGCCTACTATACTGACAGCTTTGCTGCAATACTATTTTAGTGCCGTAACTAGTGCTACTTGGTGTGTAGGGCTGGGTGGGTCGATTTTATCCCCACATGATGTGTAGGGTTAGTACGGAGATGGTGTGTAGAGACTGGATTAGGCAGGGTTTTCTGTTTACATACTGCACTGATTACTGTTACTGCATTGATCATGGTTACTGCACTAATTACTATTACTGAAATGGGCTAAAACCCAGACTGATTACTATTACTGATATGGGCTTAGGCCCTACTAATACTGTTACTGGAATAGGCTAAGGCCCTAACTGAAACTGAAAAGGCTTAGGCCCAAATTGTGTTGCTCTGATTGTTTGCTTATATGGGATTACACACTGAGTTCTCATAAACTCACCCAACTGTATTAACTATACAAGCAATCCTTAGGCAGATCGGTGTTATGAGGGACTCGGAGGTGGACACACAACAGTTTACACTTCCGAATTTATCTTTTAACTTATAACTAGTTTAATTTGGGTATTTTTATGTAAAAGGCCTTTTTAAGTTTTATTCTTTAATTTGGGGTTTTAATTTTTTATTATGATTTATACCTGCTAGTGGTAGGATGCGGGTTTTCAAAAGATATGCATGATTTACCAAAATACCACGAATATGCAAAACTGTTTCAGAAGCTTCCACGATAAACGAGATTTTGGAATTTATAACGTTTTAAAGTAAATACTTTTTGATAGTGATGCAAGTTTTAAAATTATTTTCTAGATCGCACAAAGAGGCTAAATAAACATTGGGCTTTTCAAACATTATCATGTTTTACGAAAAACACTTGAGTGTGACATCACCAGATTTGGCCATAACGTCTAAGCCAGGTTTGGGGTGTTACAGATTCCCTTAACAAACATTTTAGAGATTGAATTATTCGACGTATGGGGCATTGACTTCTTAGGACCGTTTCCTTCTTCATATGGGAACAAATACATCTTAGTTGCTGTGGATTATGCGTCCAAGTGAGTTGAAGCTGAAGCATACCCTACAAATGATGCTAAGGTAGTCATGCAATTCCTACATAAGCATGTGTTTACACGATTTGGGATACCAAGAGCTATTATTAGTGATGAAGGTTCTCATTTTGTGAACAAATGGCTTAAATGGTTGCTTGACAAATATGATGTGAAACACAAGATTGCTACTGCTTATCACCCTCAGTCTAATGGGCAAGTTGAAAGAGTGAACCGTGAGATCAAAGGTATCCTTGAAAAGGTGGTATGCCCTAGCAGAAATGATTGGTCTCAAAGGCTCGATGATGCATTATGGGCCTATCGAATAGCATTTAAGACACTGTTAGGAATGACTCCTTATCAGTTTGTTTTTGGGAAGGCATGTCATTTGCCATTAGAGTTGGAGAATAGAGCTCACTGGGCTTTGAAGAAATTGAACTTTGATCATAAACAAGCCGGTGAGAGAAGGATGTTACAACTGGATGAATTGGAAGAGTTAAGGTTGTTTTCTTATGAGAATTCCAAAATGTGTCAAGAAAGATAAAAAAAAGATGGCATGATAGTCATATACGACCTCGTGAGTTTAAAGAAGGTCAGAAGGCTTTATTGTTCAATTCAAGGCTGAAGTTATTTCCTGGGAAGCTGAAATCCCCGATAGAAAGGACCTTATACCATCTATCGAGTTTATCCTTATGGGGCTGTTGAATTATACGACAATCACGGAGGTACGTTTAAATTTAATTGTCAACGTCTCAAACATTATTGGGATGGTGAAGTTGAGCGAGTTGAATCCTCGTTATTTTTCACAAACTTTTTTTGTAAATAAATAAATAATTAGGATTTATTTTCTTAATTTAGTACATTTAATTAATTCTGTATAAGGAGATTAGAACTTAAACGGGACTGCTGTAACCCCTTCAACCTTTCCTGGGAATTAATTTAATGTAATTTATTGAGAAGAAATTTTTCTAATTAAGATTTAAAATTTCTTTGAGTTTCATTTGTTTTTTTTTAATTTTTAATTTTTATGTTAATAAAGGGGGTCAAATTTGGCCCAAGTACTAATCAGTTTCTTTAGTAAGATACAGTCTGAACTTGAGGCCCAAGACAAGAAAAAGAGGAAAAATTCCACACCTATTGCTACCATGTAACACCCCTTACTCGTATTCCGGCTCGGAACAGAGTATGAGGTATTACTAAGTTTTTAAAAAAAAATTTCGACAGCATTTCTGCTTAATTTTGCTTAAACCTCCTGCAAATTTAAATCACAATCCAATATATATATCAACCAAACTCATTTATAATAATACTCACAATTTAACTATTAATGAACACCACATTTTAAATCAAACCATAACATATATTTACATGATGATTCCATATTTCATAGGTCGTCTATACATGCCATAATTTTCCGGAACGATAGTAGCAAAATACCCCAAGTGTGAAGGATAGTGTGGATGATTGTCTGACTTCGTTCCAAATTTCCGAGTTGTCGGAAGTCACTATAATCAAGGGAAAAATAAAATCGAGTAAGCATATAGCTTAGTAAGTAAACACATGATAAATAAGTAATTACTCACATAACTACACCAAAATATAAACTTATTCATGAATAACTTCATTGTTTAGGCAATTTCCAGCAAACTGTTTTTCTGCGTCATAGTCGCTAATTTATTTTTATCCGGAGCTACAGGGCTCTAAATTGAGTTTCGTAAATTTTCCCTGAAAATAGACTCATATACCATTTCACCATAAAAATTTCAGAATTTTTTACCCAGCCAATTAGTACATTTTATTCATTAAAACTTCCCCTGTTTCACTGCCCAATGGTTCTGACGCTTCCTCAAAAAAAATTCACTTAACTCTCTGTACAAAATTTTAAAAATGGTTTCGCTTGTTTCTATTAAAAATAGAGTCAATAAGGAATCCAGGAATATAAATTTCACACCATAATTATTTTTTTACAATTTTTGGTGATTTTCCAAAGTTAGAACAGGGGATCCCGAAATCAATCCAGCCCTGTTTCAGTAAAAATTCAGATATCTCCAAAAATACAACTCTTTTGCTTATTCTATTTATTTCATATGAAAATAGACACATTCAGCTTCAATTTCATATATTATTCAGCTTCCCATTCATTTTCCACCATTTATGGTGATTTTTCAAAGTTACCCATCTGCTGTTGTTCAACACAGTTTATAACTAAATCGTTCTTTTTTTCGTTTTTGATATTTTCTCCCATCTCATACATGGATCGATTTAGTATCCAACTCAATATTTGCCCCATAAAAATTTCCACCATATGGCAATATTCACCTTCCACACTTTTTCGTTGAGCACTCGGAATGTTAACCGTTATTGGTGGATCTCGCACTTAGCACCACCACTTAATCGGGGAATCAGCACTTAGCAACCCCTTGGGGGAATCAGCACATAGCAACCCCCTTTTTATTTCAGAGATACGGTGGATATCGCACTTAGCACCACCAATGAACCGGGGAATCAGCACTTAGCAACCCCTCGGGGGAATCAGCACATAGCAACCCCCTTTCACATTTCAAAGATACGGTGGATATCGCACATAGCACCACCAATGAATCGGGGAATCAGTACACAGCAACCCCTTTATGTACAACATACTTCGGCTTATTCCGAGTGTTCAACCCATAAATCATATATTGCAACTCTTTACCACCTTTCCCGATTTAACAACATTTTTAGGATATGGCCAAACATTTATTTTAATTCCAAATAAATCTCAACATATATCAATTAATGTCAAAATAATACATCAAGTCACTTGTTTACTTACCTCGGTGCAAAATATCGTAATTTTGCACTTCACTCCACTATCTTTTCTTTTCCTCGTTTGAGATAATCTTCACGTCTTTCTTGATCTATAATAGCAAATTTAACTCATTTAATGTTCACATTCATTAAAATAATCCACCACCCAACTTTTTGAAAAATTACAATTTTGCCCCCAAACTTTTGCATAATTACACTTTTGTCCCCAAGCTCGGAAATTAAACTTCATCACTTATTCTTAGGTTTTATGACATGCTGAACATTTTTCCCTTCTATGGCAACATCAAATTCTCACTCTAACATACACTTATGAACAATAATTATTTTTACCGATTATGCCTATTTACCCGTTTTCGCTTAAAATCGCTTAGCAAATGTTGTTTAACATAATTTATAGCTTCATATTCCACCATAAAACAGCAAAATAAACACATTTCACCTATGGGTATTTTTCCAAATATGAGCCCTAACACGAATTATTGCTAGAATAAGCTAAACCGAGTTACGAGGATTCCAAAAATGCGAAGAACATTAAAAACGGGGCTAGGATGCACTTACTATGAGCTTGAGAAAGCAAAGAAACCTTAGCTATGGCTTCCTTCAAATTTCGGCAGCAACTAATGAGGAAGATGATGATTTTTGTCATCTTTTTCCCATTTTATTTTTTTTATTACCAAATGACTAATATGCCCCCACTTAAAAAAAATCTATTTCTCTCATTTCTTATGTCTATTTTTGTCCATCAACTAACTAATGGTCTAATTACCACATAAAGACCTCCAATTTAAAATTTCATATCAATTAGATACTTCTACATATAGAACTCAACTTTTGCACTATTTACAATTTAGTCCTTTTGACTAAATTGAGTGCCCAAACGTCGAAATTTTCGAACGAAATTTTTACGAAAATTTTCCGTGAAATTGTAGACCATAAAAATATAATAATAACCATATTTTCCCTCGTCGGATTTGTGGTCCCGAAACCACTATCCGACTAGGCCCAAAATCGGGCTGTTACAACTCTCCCCCCTTAAGGATTTTCGTCCCCGAAAATCTTACCGGAAAAGAGATTTGGGTACTGTTTCCTCATAATTTCCTCCGGTTCCCACGTAGCTTCCTCCATCCCATGTTTTTGCCACAGTACTTTTACTAAGGATACACTTTTATTCCTTAACTGCTTGACTTCCCGAGCCAAAATCTTTATTGGTTCTTCCTCATAAGTCATATCTGGTCTGACCTCAATCTCTGTAGGGGAAACTATATGTGAAGGATCCGAACGGTAACGTCGCAACATCGACACATGAAACACATTATGTATCTTTTCCAACTCCGGTGGTAAAGCTAACCGATATGCTACAGGGCCAACTCTCTCGGTAACTTCATATGGTCCAATAAATCGTGGACTTAGTTTGCCTTTACGACCAAATCTCAGAATCTTCTTCCATGGAGACACCTTCAAGAACACCTTATAACCTACTTGAAACTCAATTTCTTTTCTCTTTAAATCCACATACGACTTTTGCCGATCTGAGGCAGCCTTTAAACAGTCACGAATTATTTTCACCTTTTCTTCAGTTTCTTTCACCAAGTCGACTCCATGAATCCGGTTCTCACCGAGCTCAGTCCAATATAAAGGAGTTCTACACTTACGCCCATATAATGCTTCATACGGTGCCATTCGTATACTTGACTGATAGCTATTGTTATAAGCAAATTCAACCAATGGTAGATATTTCTCCCAACTGCCTTTCAATTCTAAAATACAACACCGGAGCATATCTTCAAGAATTTGAATCACTCTTTCCGATTGCCCGTCAGTTTGCGGATGAAACGCAGTACTGAAATTCAATTTTGTACCCAAGGCTTCCTGCAACTTTATCCAAAACCTCGAAGTAAATCTCGGATCTCTATCCGATATAATAGATTTAGGCACCCCATGTAATCTCACTATTTCAGCAACATATAATTCTGCCAACCTGTCAAGTGAGTAATCAATGCGTATCGGAATAAAATGAGCCGACTTTGTCAATCTATCAACAATTACCCAAATAGCATCTTTCTTCTTTGGAGTTAAAGGCAATCCTGCCACAAAATCCATCGTAATACTATCCCACTTCCACTCTGGAATCGTTATCGGTTGAAGTAAACCCGATGGTACTTGATGCTCAGCCTTCACTTGTTGACAGATTAAACACTTTGATACAAATTCCGAGATATCCTTTTTCATGCCTGGCCACCAATACAACTTCTTCAAATCATTATACATTTTCACACTACCCGGATGAACTGACAAGTCACCACTATGTGCCTCACATAAAATGGTCTGAATTAACTCATCATTTCTTGGTACACATACTCTATCCCGGAACATCAAGCAATCATCTGAACCAATTTGAAAATCTGAGTCAACACCTGCTTCACACTGAGCTCTCTTGGCTTGCAATTTACTGTCACTCTTTTGAGATTCCCGAATTTGCTGAAGAAATAATGGTCTAGCTCTCAATTCAACCAACATTGAGCCATCATCAGATAAAGTTAACATCGTACCCATAGCTCTCAAAGCAAATAAAGATTTTCTGCTCAAGGCATCAGCAACCACATTAGCTTTCCCGGGGTGATAATCAATCACTAGCTCATAGTCTTTGATTAGCTCGAGCCATCTTCGTTGCCGCAAATTCAAATCTTTTTGGCTCATCAAATACTTCAAACTCTTATGATCAGTGAGGATTCGGCACTTTTCACCATACAAATAATGACGCCAAATTTTTAAAGCAAAAACAATGGCAGCCAATTCTAAATCATGCGTCGGATAATTCTTCTCATGCGGTTTCAATTGTCTCGAAGCATAAGCTATTACTTTGCCCTCTTGCATTAACACACACCCAAGACCATTCAACGATGCATCACTGTAAATTACAAACTCCTTCCCGGACTCAGATTGCACCAACACTGGCGCCTCAGTCAATAATGCCTTCAACTTTTCAAAACTCTGTTGACATTTATTGGTCCATTCAAACTTGACATTCTTCTGCAGTAACTTAGTCATAGGAGAAGCAATCATCGAAAATCCCTTGACAAAGCGTCTGTAATACCCAGCTAAGCCCAGAAAGCTTCTAACTTCTGTCACATTCTTTGGTGGCTCCCAATCAACAATTGCTGAAATTTTGCTTGGATCAACCCGAATACCTTCACTTGAAACTATATGTCCCAAGAATCCAACTTCACGAAGCCAAAACTCACTTTTGCTGAATTTAGCATACAATTTCTTTTCTCTCAGAATCTGCAACACAGTTCTTAAATGTTCTGCATGCTCAGATTCATCCCGAGAATAGATTAAAATATCATCTATGAACACCACCACGAACTTATCCAAGTACGGCCGAAAAATTCGGTTCATCAAGTCCATAAAAATAGCTGGAGCATTTGTTAACCCAAAAGGCATTACCAGAAATTCATAGTGTCCATACCTTGTTCTAAAGGCGGTTTTCGGCACATCAGACTCTTTAACTCTTAACTGATAGTAACCAGACCTCAAATCAATCTTAGAAAACACTGTTGCCCCTTTTAATTGATCAAATAAATCATCAATTCTCGGCAAAGGATACTTGTTCTTTATAGTCACCTTGTTGAGCTGACGATAGTCAATACAAAGTCTCATAGAGCCGTCCTTTTTTTTCACAAATAACACAGGAGCACCCCAAGGAGAAAAACTCGGTCTCACAAATCCTTTATCTGTCAACTCTTGTAACTGAGCTTTTAATTCCTTCAACTCAGTCGGAGCCATTCGATACGGTGCAATAGAAATCGGTGCAGTACCAGGTAACAGATCAATAGAAAACTCAACTTCTCTAATCGGAGGTAACCCAGGCAATTCCTCTGGAAATACATCTGGAAATTCACAAACTACCGGCACTGATTCAAGCTTCGACCCAGTAATATCCGTGTTCAGCACATAAGCAAGATAAACTTCACATCCCTTTCTCAAGTATTTCTGAGCAGACATGTGCGAAATCACCATAGGCAACTTATTCGGCTCCTTTGTTTCAACCCGGAGAATTTCACCGTTTTCACAATTTAATTCAAGAATTTTCTGTCTACAATTTACCTTGGCATCATGCAATATCAACCAATCCATCCCCAAAATAACATCAAACTCATCAAATGGTAACAACATCAAATTAGCCGGGAAACAGTGACCTTGAATCATCAGGGGACAATTCTTGCAAACCTTATCGACTAAGACATATTTGCCTAAAGGATTTGATACTTTAACTACAAATTTAGTGTTTTCAACAGGCAATTTCTTACTAGACACCAAATTCATGCATATATATGAATGAGTAGAGCCGGGATCAATCAAAGCAATAACATCAATATCATGAAGAGAAAATGTACCAGTAATCACATCGGGAGATGAGGCATCCTCTCGAGCGCGTATAGCATAAGTCCTGGCAGGCGCTCTAGTTTCTGATCCTCCAGCTGCATCTTTTATCACACTCTTACCACTGGCTTTGCTTCCCACATTTCTCGGTGGTCTGCCTCTACTGACAACATCACCCGATCCAGCTCTTTGTAATCTTTCTTCTTCTATTCTCTCAGGGCAGTCTTTTACATAATGCTCTTGGGAACCACATCTGAAACAAGCTCGTTTAAATCCCCAACACTCACCAGTATGTCGCCTGCCACACTGTTGACATTCAGGTCTGGTGTTTCCTACATTACCCACACTTGCCACTGAGGTAGCTCGAGTTGTAGTTCCGGAATATGACCTCCCTCGGTCTCTGCGTGAATACCCAACTGAACCGGTTGGTCGTGGATCCATCCCTTTAAACTTCTTCGGGTGAGATTGAAATGTTCTGCCCATTGACCTCTTCCTTACATCTCGAGCTTCCATCTCTGCCCTTCTCTTTTCTCTACTCAGCTCTTCAGCTTTGCAAGCACGATCAACTAATACCACAAATTCTTTTAACTCTAAAATTCCAACATGTAATCTAATGTCTTCATTTAGCCCTTCTTCAAATCTTTTACACATAATAGCCTCCGTAGGCACACATTCCTGGGCATATTTACTAAGCCGGACAAACTCCCGTTCATATTCTGCTACTGACATTCGGCCCTGTTTCAATCCGAGAAACTCTTTGCGCTTCTGATCAATAAACCGTTGGCTTACATATTTCTTTCTGAATTCTTCCTGAAAGAAGTCCCAAGTAACTCTTTCTTTTGGAACCACCGTTATTAATGTTTTCCACCAACGGTATGCCGAATCCTTCAATAAAGACACAGCACATTTCAAACATTCCTCAGGAGTACAAGATAATTCATCAAATACCTGGATAGTATTTTCAAGCCAAAACTCGGCTTTTTCCGGATCATCATCAACATTGGCCCTGAAATCTTCAGCCCCATGCTTTCGAATTCTATCAACGGGTGGTTTACTTGATCTCACCAATTCAGCACTTCGTGGAGCTACGGGGACCGGCGGAGGAATAGGAGGGGGTGGAGGAGGTGGAAAATTCAGATTTACACGGACATATTCTGTATACCAATCACTCATCATTCGGAGGAAGGCTTCTCGAGCCTCATCCTGTCCATGTGTCTCATGTCTACTCTCTTCATGCGCGGTCCCTTGTGCGGGAACCGGCGTGTTACTTTCAACATCATCTGCCATACTTCGATTAGGATCCATTTACTATATAAAACAAAATTTTAAATTGTCAGAAATCATCACACTATCACAATATATTGATGGCATGTATAGACTGACTTTCACACATATTTTATTGGTCCGAGAACCGATTAAACCGTAGCTCTGATACCACTAAAATGTAACACCCCTTACTCGTATTCCGGCTCGGAACAGAGTATGAGGTATTACTAAGTTTTTAAAAAAAAATTTCGACAGCATTTCTGCTTAATTTTGCTTAAACCTCCTGCAAATTTAAATCACAATCCAATATATATATATCAACCAAACTCATTTATAATAATACTCACAATTTAACTATTAATGAACACCACATTTTAAATCAAACCATAACATATATTTACATGATGATTCCATATTTCATAGGTCGTCTATACATGCCATAATTTTCCGGAACGATAGTAGCAAAATACCCCAAGTGTGAAGGATAGTGTGGATGATTGTCTGACTTCGTTCCAAATTTCCGAGTTGTCGGAAGTCACTATAATCAAGGGAAAAATAAAATCGAGTAAGCATATAGCTTAGTAAGTAAACACATGATAAATAAGTAATTACTCACATAACTACACCAAAATATAAACTTATTCATGAATAACTTCATTGTTTAGGCAATTTCCAGCAAACTGTTTTTCTGCGTCATAGTCGCTAATTTATTTTTATCCGGAGCTACAGGGCTCCAAATTGAGTTTCGTAAATTTTCCCTGAAAATAGACTCATATATCATTTCACCATAAAAATTTCAGAATTTTTTACCCAGCCAATTAGTACATTTTATTCATTAAAACTTCCCCTGTTTCACTGCCCAACGGTTCTGACCCTTCCTCAAAAAAAATTCACTTAACTCTCTGTACAAAATTTTAAAAATGGTTTCGCTTGTTTCTATTAAAAATAGAGTCAATAAGGAATCCAGGAATATAAATTTCACACCATAATTATTTTTTTACAATTTTTGGTGATTTTCCAAAGTTAGAACAGGGGATCCCGAAATCAATCCAGCCCTGTTTCAGTAAAAATTCAGATATCTCCAAAAATACAACTCTTTTGCTTATTCTATTTATTTCATATGAAAATAGACACATTCAGCTTCAATTTCATATATTATTCAGCTTCCCATTCATTTTCCACCATTTATGGTGATTTTTCAAAGTTACCCATCTGCTGTTGTTCAACACAGTTTATAACTAAATCGTTCTTTTTTTCGTTTTTGATATTTTCTCCCATCTCATACATGGATCGATTTAGTATCCAACTCAATATTTGCCCCATAAAAATTTCCACCATATGGCAATATTCACCTTCCACACTTTTTCGTTGAGCACTCGGAATGTTAACCGTTATTGGTGGATCTCGCACTTAGCACCACCACTTAATCGGGGAATCAGCACTTAGCAACCCCTTGGGGGAATCAGCACATAGCAACCCCCTTTTTATTTCAGAGATACGGTGGATATCGCACTTAGCACCACCAATGAACCGGGGAATCAGCACTTAGCAACCCCTCGGGGGAATCAGCACATAGCAACCCCCTTTCACATTTCAAAGATACGGTGGATATCGCACATAGCACCACCAATGAATCGGGGAATCAGCACACAGCAACCCCTTTATGTACAACATACTTCGGCTTATTCCGAGTGTTCAACCCATAAATCATATATTGCAACTCTTTACCACCTTTCCCGATTTAACAACATTTTTAGGATATGGCCAAACATTTATTTTAATTCCAAATAAATCTCAACATATATCAATTAATGTCAAAATAATACATCAAGTCACGTGTTTACTTACCTCGGTGCAAAATATCGTAATTTTGCACTTCACTCCACTATCTTTTCTTTTCCTCGTTTGAGATAATCTTCACGTCTTTCTTGATCTATAATAGCAAATTTAACTCATTTAATGTTCACATTCATTAAAATAATCCACCACCCAACTTTTTGAAAAATTACAATTTTGCCCCCAAATTTTGCATAATTACACTTTTGTCCCCAAGCTCGGAAATTAAACTTCATCACTTATTCTTAGGTTTTATGACATGCTGAACATTTTTCCCTTCTATGGCAACATCAAATTCTCACTCTAACATACACTTATGAACAATAATTATTTTTACCGATTATGCCTATTTACCCGTTTTCGCTTAAAATCGCTTAGCAAATGTTGTTTAACATAATTTATAGCTTCATATTCCACCATAAAACAGCAAAATAAACACATTTCACCTATGGGTATTTTTCCAAATATGAGCCCTAACACGAATTATTGCTAGAATAAGCTAAACCGAGTTACGAGGATTCCAAAAATGCGAAGAACATTAAAAACGGGGCTAGGATGCACTTACTATGAGCTTGAGAAAGCAAAGAAACCTTAGCTATGGCTTCCTTCAAATTTCGGCAGCAACTAATGAGGAGGATGATGATTTTTGTCATCTTTTTCCCATTTTATTTTTTTTATTACCAAATGACTAATATGCCCCCACTTAAAAAAAATCTATTTCTCTCATTTCTTATGTCTATTTTTGTCCATCAACTAACTAATGGTCTAATTACCACATAAAGACCTCCAATTTAAAATTTCATATCAATTAGATACTTCTACATATAGAACTCAACTTTTGCACTATTTACAATTTAGTCCTTTTGACTAAATTGAGTGCCCAAACGTCGAAATTTTCGAACGAAATTTTTACGAAAATTTTCCGTGAAATTGTAGACCATAAAAATATAATAATAACCATATTTTCCCTCGTCGGATTTGTGGTCCCGAAACCACTATCCGACTAGGCCCAAAATCGGGCTGTTACATACCACTTCCATTGCTTGCCGCCCAAGTAACCCTAATGTAGCTAAGTTTTTGCTACATGTTGCCCTAAATTTTCCCTATATAAACCCCTCTTCATTCTACTATTTTTCATATCCCTCAAAGTAATTTGCTTAAACCCCCCAAAAAAATCTCTGAACTTTTCTCTTGTGCTGTCAACCTTAAATCCCTAAAGAAACCCTAGTTCTTTTCCCCTTGGCCAAAATCTCCTATTGTCGCCGCAAAAAAATCACTAGGGCATCAACACTGCTGTCACACGTAGCCGTTATCACTGTCGCAACCTCTTTGCCATCGTAAGGTTTGTCGAGCAAGTCATACCCACTTTTCGATTTCTCTTCCTCCCCTGTAAGCAGAACTTTGCTGAATTTTTGGGAAAATACCATGTCTCGCAAAAGAACTAGATCGTTAAAGACTACTCCTGAAAATCCGATTATGATCGATGAAGAAGTGAAAGAGAGATTTGATTCAATTTTCAAGCATCAACCTATGATGCCGGAAAAGTTTTAACTTTAAGAGTAATGACTTGATGGCTGTCCCTGTGCCAATTAGAAAGACAATCAATGCTCTCAAGTGGGAATGGTTTTTTTTATGCTCATTCACTTCTCGATGATGAACTAGTTCGAAAGTTCTATGCAAGTTTGACCACACAAGATGCCACTGAGGTCATCGTTCGGAAGAAAAAGGTACCTCTTACCTCTAAGTCCATCAATGATTTGTTTAACTTACCTGATGTTGAAGAAGATGAGTACTACCCTTTGATGAACAACATCAATTGGGATTTTTTTCAACAAGTGTTTGATGTTGTAACAAATCTGGGATCCCAATGGATTATAAAAAAGTATGGGAGCCATTCTTGCTGAAGGAAATACCTAAAACCAGTAGTAAAGGTATGGTTTTATTTTGTTCGCTACAGATTTTTTCCTATCTCACACAGTTCCACCATCTCGATGGAACAAATGCTCTTGTTATATGCAATCTTGACAGAAAAGTCTATTAATGTTGGGAAAACTATTCACAAGGAGATTTATAACTGTGCTAAAAAGAAGACAGAAGTGCTTATTTCCCATCATTAATCACTTCACTTTGCTTAAGGGCTCGTGTTAAAAAAAACGAATTTGAAGGAGCAATATGTCCAAGGGTGTAACAGTCCAGTTTTGATCCTAGTCGGAATAGTGGTTTTAAGACCAAAAATTCGAGTCTAAAAAATATTTTAATATTATTTTTTGTGTCTGTGATATGTGAATTTATGTCTGCGAAATTTTTGTGATTTAATTTGTCTGTTTTTGTGCTTAATTATGAAAAAGGATTAAATAGCGTAAAGTGTAAAAGTTGAGTGGTAGATGTTAAAGCACTTATTTGGCTTGGCTTTTAAAATAAGCGTCTTTACATGTCAAATGTACCATTCATATAGTAAGTGGACAATGTTGGACATGTGTTAGGTGAATGGATAATTTTATAACAAAGGGAAAAATGAGAAAAATGATTATTAAAGTTATAATAATAAAATGAAAGCATGAAAGTGGCCATACTTTCACCTTGTTCAGCCGAAATTAAGAGAAAGAAGAAGCCATTGAAGCTTCAAAGTATTCGTCCATTGCATGAGAGAATAGGTTAGTCCATTTTGTTCGGTTTTTGATAATTTCTATGTTTCTGTGATCGTTGATTCGTGTTCTTCAAAACCCATGTCTGAATTTCTATTTTTTTGAAGATTATGAAATGTTCCATTGATGATTATATGAGATTTGTGATGTTTTTATATGGATTATGAAAGATATATGTGAGATTATTAAGCTTTGTTTTTGAATTTTGATGAAATAGAGCTAATTGAGCTAAATTGTGAAAATGAGGTTTTGAAGGACTAAATTATGAATTAAATATGTTATTTGGGCTTGTATGGAAGCCATGTATATTCGGCCAAGCTATAGTCTTGGTGAATTTTTCATATTGGTGATTTTGTGAAAAATGGACTAAATTGTCAAAGTGTGAAAATGTAAGGGCTAAAATGTAAAGTGCCCTAAATATATGTATATGGATTAAATTAAATGAAATGAATGATTGAATGGTTGAATTTGTATTGTATTAGATCAAGAATAAAGAAAATCGGACTTAGATCGGGGGGAGTCCAAAATAGTTGAATAGTCGACTCGTTTGATCCGAAATCCGTACAAGGTAAGTCAAATTACAATTGCATGTTAAATTGACTAAATTCTGCGCATATAAACTATAATCTGTATTGGGCGGCCTTGAGAGCCTGATGAATGAACTCTGAGTAGATTCTGATAATATGTTAGTATCTGAAAAGTATTGGTATGCTTCCAATGGAACGTTGACTTCGATCAGAAATATCGTATAAGACTATGTCTGGGACACAAGCTTCGATTTGAGATTTACATGTAAGTCCATGTCTGGGAAATCGATATCGTATCTGATTTCGTGTAAGACCTATCTGGGACAGAGGCATCGATATTGAATTACATGTAAGACTATGTCTGGGACGTTGGCATTATACTTGTTTATGAGTATCTGTTTCGCTTCAGAATCGTCTGATGATAGCGTATGAAATATGAGAATGAGTATATGAAATGTATAACCTATACAGGTATGTTTGTATCGTACTAAATTTCTGAATATGAAAGACTCTGTCTCTGTGAAATATGTATGGAAGTTGGAAATGAAGCATGATATAAATGCAATAAAGGAGCATGGTTAAGCTTATGATTTATTTTATGAAATGGTTATGAATCTTTATGGTTGAATTGTACTTGTATGCTTTAGTAATTAGATCAATTGTAATTGGCTTACTAAGCTCTTTGTAGCTTACTCTATGTGATTACTGTCTGTTTTACAGTTATCGTAGCTACTGAAGGCTCGAGGATAGTCGAGGATTGTCACCACACTATTCATCTCATTTTGGTACTTTTGAAAGTGTAAATACTTTTAAGTATGGTATGTATAGGCTAGAATATCCATGTATTAAGTTTCGAATTGTATATATGTTAAGCCATGAGAATTGGCTTGAAAATGGCATGTGTGTGTTAAGATTTGGTATGGCTTTGAATGGGTTGTTGAATGGTGATAATATAGTTGTAATGAAGCATGTTTTGAGCATGAAATTGGCTGAAAATTTGTTGTATGAATGTTGCTTAGCATTGCTAGTAGGGATGACCCAAAAAGGGGTGGCAAATTGGCTTAAACCAAGCCTGCATTTTGCCACACGGTCAAAGGCCACGGGCGTGCCTAGTAGCTGTGTTAGTTTGGCAGTAACCTATTAAAATTTGCACGGTTAGGGAACACGGGCATAAGGCCGTGGGCTAAAGTCAGTAGCTAGCTAAGTATCATACGGCCATAGTACATGGGCCTGCCTATTGACCGTGTGAAAAAGTCAGTATAGGACCTATTTTTGGCACGGCTGGTTCACATGGGCTTGTCTAATGCCTGTGTATGACACACAGCCTAGTCACACGGGCGTGTGGATTTGACAATTTTGAAATATTTGGTTAAGTTCTGAAAATTTTGAATAGGTTCGGTTTAGTTTCGATCTTTCCTTAAATATATGTTTTAGGTTTTGTAGACTATATTTGGAGATGATTGCTTATGAAATGATGTTAAATAATATCTATGATTTTGAATTGGTCCGAAATGTTCTGTCTGTCTAGTAATGCCTGGTAACCATAATCCGATGTCGGTTACGGGATTAGGGGTGTTACATTTTATTGGTATCAGAGCTATGGTTTAGTTGGTTCTAAAATTGCCATAGTGTATGTAAGTCTAACTATACATGCCATATATCTGAATATGTGATAGTGTAATGAATCCTGACATTGAAATGTGCATTTATATAGCAATGGGTCCCAATATAGCCGTAGCTGATGATGTTGAAAGCAATGCGCCTGCCCCCGCGCATGGGACGGTGCATGATGATTCAAAACCAACTATGAGTAGCCATGATAGCGAGGCTAAGCAAGCCTTCTATCAACTGATGAATGATTGGTTCACTCAGTATATTAGAACCAATCCGACTGTACAACAACCTCTACCCTCGATAAATCCTTCTCAAATTTCTGTTATGCCCTCGGTGAGTCCGGTTCAGCTAAGCAGGCCATCGGTTGATAAGAGTAGGAAGTATGGGGCTAAAGAATTCTGAGCTACAATGAGTGATGATGCCGAGAGAGCTGAATTCTGGTTAGAGAATACAATACGAGTGTTTGATGAAATGTCTCTAAATCCTGAGGAATGTGTAAAATGTGTCGTCTCACTTTTGAGAGATACAGCGTATCATTGGTGGAAAACTTTAATATCTATAGTTCCGAGTGAACGGGTCACTTGGGATTTCTTCCAAGCTGAATTTCGGAAAAAGATTCATTGATCAGAAATGTAAAGAGTTTCTCGAGCTTAAACAGGGTCGTATGTCTGTTACTAAATACAAATGAGAATTTGTGAGATTGAGCCAATATGCTCGAGAATGTGTGTCAAATGAAGCAATAATGTGCAAAAGGTTTGAGGATGGACTAAATGAAGATATTCGTCTACTAGTCGGGATTTTAGAGATTAAAGAAATGGTAGTGCTTGTTGAGCGAGCTTGTAAGGCTGAAGAATTAAGTAAAGAGAAAAGAAAAGCTAATTTTGAAGCTAGAGATGCAAAAAAGAGATCTTCGAGTAAATCATTTCAGTCTGGGTCAAAGAAATCCCGAGATGATCAGAACCGTTCAAATACTAATGTGGGACATTCGAACAGAGATCGAACTAGATAGTATTCGAACACCAAAGCTCCTGTTACATCTGTTGCAAGTGTTGGAAATGTCCGATCTGAGAAACCTGAATGTAAACACTGTGGTAAAAGACATCTGGGAAATTTTAGATTAAACGACCGAGCCTGTTTCCGATGTGGATCCCTGGATCATTTTGTAAGAGATTTTTCTGAACCCGCTAAGCAAGAAAATGTACAGAATTCGAGATCGAGTAACAACTCAGCTAGAAGTAGACCTTCCAGAAATGCAAGAAATGCAAGTAGTGGTCAAAGAGTTACAGGAGATACTGCTGTTAGATCTGAGGCCAGAGCACCTGCCAGAGCCTATGCTATCCGAGCTTATGAGGAAGCTTCGTCACCAGATGTGATTACTGGTACTTTTACTCTTTATAATACTTCTGTGATTGCATTGATAGATCCTGGATCAACGCATTCTTATATCTGTATGAATTTAGTACATAGTAAGACTTTTCCTATAGAGTCTATTGAATTCGTAATTAGAGTATCAAACCCCTTAGGCAAAAGTCTCTTAGTTGACGAAGTTTGCAAGAATTGCCCGTTAATGATTCGAGATATCTATTTTCCTGCTGATCTGATGCTTTTACCTTTCGACAAATTTAATATAATTCTGGGAATAGACTGGTTGACTTTGCACGATGCTATTGTGAATTGCAAAAGAAAAGTCATTGATTTAAGGTGTAAGAATGATGAGATAATTCGAATTGAGTCTAGTGATCTGAATGGGCTACCAGTTGTGATATTTGCAATGAAAGCATAAAAATATGTAAAGAAAGGTTGTGAAGCCTACTTAGCTTATGTGTTAGACTCGAAAATGAATGATAAGAAAGTTGAATCAGTGCCTGTTGTCTGTGAATTCTCTGATGTGTTTCCTGAAGAGTTACCTAGTTTGTCTCCGATTCGAGAAGTCAAGTTTGGCATTGAATTAGTACCTGGTACTACTCCGATTTTGATAGCTCCGTATAGAATGGCCCCGACTGAGTTAAAGGAGTTAAAATCTCAGTTACAAGAATTGACCGATCGAGGATTTGCTAGACTGAGCTTTTCACCATGGGGTGCTCCTGTTCTGTTTGTGAAAAAGAAAGATGGCACACTGAGAATGTGTATTGATTACCGTCAACTTAACAAAGTGATTGTAAAGAACAAACATCCTCTGCCTAGAATTGATGATTTATTCGATCAGTTGAAAGGTGCTACTGTGACAGCCCAAAGTTGACCCTAGTCGGGAAGTGGTTTCGGGACCGCTAAACCGAGTCACCAAAATGTTTGAATGTGATACTTATTGTCTAGAATATGTAATTATGAATGTGTGAAAATTTCAAGCTTCAATTTGGTTGATTTCATGTGAATTTAGTTAATAGGACTTATGTGAGAAAATTCTAAAATGTGATAGGTCAATGTGTGAGGACCTATTAGTGCATGTGGACAAAGGGGGGGACTTGCATGTCAAATTTCCCCCTACTAGTAGTGGCCGGCCATGATGGGCATGATGCACAAGTGTGCAATTTATTTTATGGAAATTATGGCATGAGTATGGCACAAATAAGATATGTTAATTTGTGTCATAAAATGTTGGGATAAAACAAATAAAATAATAAAAAGGAGTATGGAGAATACAAAAAAAAAATGTGTGTGTAGTTGTTTGTCCCCCCCCATTGCCGTGAGCTAAAGAAGAGAAAGGAGAGAATTTTGTTCATCCTTTTCTCATCTTCATGCTTGCCGAAACTAGAAAGAAAAAAACAAAGAAAAATTTTCTCATCCTTTGGTTCATCCTTGGCCAAAAAATTTTAAGGAGGAAAGAAGAAGAAAGGTGAAGAGATTCGGCCATGCATGTAGCTAGGCTAAGGTATGTTTGATGATGTTCCATGAGATGCATGCATGTTTTAGTTGTTAGCTTGAGTTCTACTTGGCCCATGGTCTAAATCTTGCTATGTGATGGAATTGGCACTTGACCATGGATGCTTCATTCTTGGTTGGTGTTTGATGTTGTGGTGATGAGGCATGAGGATGAGTTAAGATTCGGCCTAGGTGGAGGTTGTGTTAATGCCATTGCATGCAAAATATGAGGCTTGTTAATGATGCATGTGATGATGGCTTGATGATTCTTGAACCTCCTTTTTAGCATTTTTGTGTGAGCACATAAGTGCATTGGTTGCTAAATGGAGAAGAATCGGCTAGCAAGATGTGTGCTAAGGCCGAATGTAACTTTGCATGTTGATGAGCAATGCATGTGTTAAATCGATGAAAAGGGGGAGGATGCTTTACTAGTGTGTGTATATGTGTGTATTAAGTGTTGAGATCGACCCCAAAAATAGACATGCATATTCGGCCAAGGGGAAAGAAATTAGCTAATATGTTGTGTTGATGCATGATTTTTGCATGTATGAGACTTTAATGTCTAATGTATAAATATGGGCTAAGTGCCTTGTGTTCATCTTTTTGATGCCTAAATGATGAAATCAATTTATTTGTTTGATTAAGCTCAAGAGCAAAGGGGAAATAAATCCGATAAAGGGAAGGAAAAAGTGGTTGAATAGCTAGCGGAATCGTTCGACAACACCCGAGGTAAGTTCTTGAGTAAGAGAGCTTAAATTACAATGTGATTAAATCATGCTCTATGTGTGGCTATTGAGCCGAATGTGCAAGGACGATATGTGCCTTGTGTTTGAGTTTCGCAAATGAAAATGAAATATGAATGTGCCATGAATTATTGTTAGATGTGCATGATTAATTGAATGCTGTCCGGGCTAAGTCCCGAAGGCTTTGTGCTAAGTGAATATATCCGGACTAAGATCCGAAGGCATTTGTGCGAGATACAAATTCCGGGTTAAGCCCCGAAGGCCTTTGTGCGAGATACTAAATCCGGGTTAAGTCCCGAAGGCATTCGTGCGAGTTATTAAATCCGGGTTATGTCCGAAGGCAATGTGTGAGTTACTAAACCGGGCTATGTCCGAAGGCATTTGAACGAGGAGCTATATCCGGTTAAATCCCGAAGGTACGTGATTTGGTAATGAATGAGCTTGCTGTAAAATTCCAGCGAATACTCGAAAAACATCCCAATATGGGGATATGTTACGTATGTGTTGAATTTAATCGAGCCCTTACAAATAAATGTTCGCTCAGTTGATAAACGAGCTACCGGCCTTCGGCTAAGTTAGACTATTGTGTATGTACATAAGGGTTGTTAATGTTGTGAAGCAAGTTGATATCGGTAAATTGCGTATTATGAAATATTCCGTTTAGCTAAATGTGTGTTATTCTTTGTTTATGCTGGAATTTCTTGCTCAAAACTTACTAAGCATAAATTGCTTACTTCGTTTCCATTGCTCCTCTGTTTTATAGATTTTTTGGTTCTCCAGCTATCGGACTCGGGATCTTGACGTCGAAGTCGTCCACACTATCAAAGGCTCTTATGGGTACTCTTTTGGTTGAATTTTGATATGGCATGTATAGGACGACCCATTGTTGTTTTTCGAGTACTTTATGTGATGTATAAGTTTTGGATAGCCATGTGAAAATGGCTTATATGTGTTTAAGTATAATGTTATAATCATTTAGTGTGGATATGCTTGACAAGGATTGGCCACGGGGATGGTTAATCACTTTCATAAATTGTGCTATGTATGCAAAAAGGGCTAGTTGAACCATGAAATAGGTAAAGCCTACCTTAAAGGTAGATGCTGACAGCAGCAGTGACGTAGATTTGGAAAATCACTAAAAATAGTAGGAATGGAATTAAATAGTGAATAAATTAAACAAACCTTGAAGAATCTACTTTCATAGGAAAGTAACGAAACAATCATATGGACAGTACAGTAAGAGATATTCGGGTTCTTGTGGAACAGGGCCAGAACAGTTTCTGGATCCTGTCCCC